>NW_013952586.1:694766-696081 GCF_001266775.1 Austrofundulus limnaeus | reverse complement strand
AATTTGACAGGGAGCCAGTGGAGAGAAGCTAAAACTGGAGAAATATGATCTCCTTCCAACTCTCATTAAAACTCTAGCAGCAGCATTTTGGATTAACTGAAGATTTCTTAGAGTTTTTTGGATGCTCAGATAATAAAGAATTACAGTAATCCAGTCAAGATGTGATAAATGCATGAATCAGTTTTTCCGCGTCATTTTTGGACAAAACATTTCTAATTTTAGTGATATTACTCAGGTGGAAGAAGGCGGTCCTGGTAATATTTTTAATCTGGGGGTTAAAAGACATGTCCTGATCAACTGGAGGCCAGATTAATGCATCCAGAGGAGGTGAAAGGCTGCAAAGTTGATCCCTAAAATGTTCAGGTCCAAAAACCATAACCTCTGTCTTATCTGAGTTTAAAAGCAGAAAATTAAGAGTCATCTATGTTTTTATGTCATTAAGACATGCTTGTAGTTTAAGTAAGTGGTTGGATTCATCAGGTTTCATGGATAAATATATCTGAGTATCATAAGCATAACAGTGGAAATTTATCCCATGCTGTTTAATAACTTTACCTAATGGAAGCATATACAAAGTAAAGAGGATTGGTCCAAGCACTGAACCCTGAGGAACTCCATGACTAACTCTGTAAGCAGAAGATTCATTATTAATATTAACAAACTGAAATCTATCAGTTAAATAAGACTCAAACCATCTTATTCCTGTAATCCCAATATCAAGTTCAAGTCTACGTAGTAAAATATTGTGATCAATTGTATCAAATGCAGCACTGAGATCTAACAGGACAAGAATGGACACAAGTCCACTGTCTGAAGCCATGAGAATATCATTAGTAACTTTAACCAGTGCTGTTTCTGTGMTWTGATGAGCTCTAAACCCTGACTGAAACTCCTCATATGGATTATTTCTATCCAGATGTTCACATAGTTGATTTGCAACTATTTTCTCAAGAATTTTTGAGATGAATGGGAGATGATATTAGTGGGTTTTGTTTTTTCAAGTGCGCCTGGAGCCCGCTGTGTTTGCCAGACATGTTGCTAGTATTATCTTAACTTTGGCCACAACAAGTTTGACAAGTCTAGATTCAGCTAGGCTCACACCTGTGTGTGGCTGTGGATGGGCTCAAACCCAATGAATCTTTCCACGACTCTGCCATCTTCAAAAACGAAAAAGAAATGTGTGCTGATCCACGTGTGCTAAATCTGGTGTTGAATCAACAGAAGAACTATTACAGAGAAATCAAAAGGAAAAAAATTGTATAGGTCCTCTGGACGGGTTCTTCTCTAATGAAATGTTTCGTCTCTCCTCCAAGAG
>NW_013952586.1:692405-693823 GCF_001266775.1 Austrofundulus limnaeus | reverse complement strand
CTCTCAGACTGAAGTAGTCTCTTGGAGGAGAGACGAAACGTTTCATTAAAGAGGAACTCATCCAGAGGACCTATAATTTTTTTTCTTTTTGAATTTTTACCTGTATTACTGAGATGCATCAGGACATTACAGAGAAATATTTTGCGTGTCTGATTTCCTCTGCCATCACTTGCTTAGTGTTATCACCCATTAGTGAAATAAGTCCTTCGCACACAGTTGATGACACCACTTACCTCTGTCCTTACTGCCATGCTTCTCCGTAAGTAGTCCCAAACTGTTCCCATTGTCAGCAGGGTCCAGCAGTTCATTGTCACCTCCAAACGGCAGTCCTACACGTGTGAGGACCTCCTCCCAGTACTGCTGTTCTGACTCAAGCTGTCGGGCAAAAGAAGCGTCCAGTCTGCACGCATATTTAGACCTGTGCAATATGGACAGCATGTTTTGTCTATGGTCCGGACTCTTTTCATGATCATTTAACCTCTGTGGATGTCTCCAATCGCTAAATCCGCTTATAAATGAATGCTTCTGGGATGAAAGGAGTTTACAGGCATAGCAATAAACTGATCCGGTTGATGGAGAGTAAAGAAGCCATTCCCTCGACACAATTTGGTTGTTCGGGAGCTGGCAATGAAACAAATCGTTGGTGAGATGGCGTGTCCAACGCCCCCCAAGTCTGGACTCCCTTCCAGATGCGGGATAATAGGAGGACCGGTTCTGGAAAGCTGCAGGCCCCATGGAAATCGCCTCTTCGCGGAGCCGCTCCGTAATGTCCCCCCACAGCGCTGGGTCCCTGGACAGTGGAGGCGTTGAGGTGCAGCTCCCGGACTCGACGAGCGGCCCAGGTGGCGGTGTGACTGGAGACTCGTCATCACCGGTTCCCTTTACGATCGCCCTCACAGCAGAATCCGAGACGCTGTTTGAAGATGCTGGGCTCTGGAGGTAAGCTAGCTCCGGTGCTGGAGAAAAGTTCCGGCTGGCTGGGTGGTCCTCGTTGACGGAAGCTGACTTAAAATCGGCAACATTAACAGGAGAGAAGAATCTACCTGTCTTTGGTAAATACTTTAAATTTGCTGCATTTCTGATGTCCATCTCCTTCTTTAATTTCCGCATTGCCAGATCTCGCGACAGAAACCAGTTCTTCTTTTAATGGCGGTAGGCAAGCAACTTAATGGTGTGCATTACCGCCACCTACTGGTGTGGAGTGTGGATCAGGATGCAACTTATATAATACCCCCCCACACACCCCACACCCCCACAAAAAATACTTATACCCTTTCAATTTTCAAAAGAAGAGGAGTATCCCAATTTATTCGATTTATCCCAATTTATACCTTTATTCATCCATAAAGCTAAATATCTTAAGGTTAAACCACATTTCTATCATTTTCGCAATGACTTTATTTTGTACTGCAATTCTC
>NW_013952586.1:690724-691795 GCF_001266775.1 Austrofundulus limnaeus | reverse complement strand
CCCCCACACACCCCACACCCCCACAAAAAATACTTATACCCTTTCAATTTTCAAAAGAAGAGGAGTATCCCAAAATATCTTGTATTTTTAACTGCAACTTATTCTTTAAAAGTCTACATTCTAACTTCCTTCTCTCCTCAGAGTACTTAGGACAAAAAAACATGTTTTACTGTCTCTTCTTGAAAACAAAACTCGCAATTACCTGCTGGATGTTTTCCCATTTTAAATAGTGTATTGTTTAAACCTGTATGACCAAAATGTAACCTGGATATAATGTTTTCTTATTTTCTACTTCTTCCTGTTCCCCTCATTTCACCAACTTTCCTTTGGATACTATAAAGCCATCTACCAGTTTTTTCTTCTTCCCACTGCTTCTGCCATCTTTCCTTAACCTTTTGTTTTATAACAGATTTGATTTCTTCTWTACTAAATGGAATCAGTATCTCAAAGCAACTGTTTTTTTAGGCTTGTTTTGCATATTTATCTGCCAACTCATTTCCTTTTTATTCCTACATGAGATGGAACCCATGTAAAAATGACAATTAATCCCATGGCCTGAATTCTATAAAGTAATATATCTGAATCTCCAATAAAAGGTCTGGTCAACTATTAGACTGATTATTTTTAATTGAGTATAATAATGAACTTGAATCAGAACAAATTACACTTCTGAAAGGACGCACCTCTTCAATCCAACCTAATGCCAAAATGATTCCCGTCATCTCCCCTGTAAACACTGAGACGCCATCAGAAATCCTCTTACATTTTTTAATACCAAATTCTGGGATGATAAACGACACCACATTGTTGCAACTTAAACTCTTAGAAGCATCTGCATATACTTGAACATAACCATAGTATTTATTTTCTGTATATGATTGCACTAAGTATGATTCTGAAAAACTTCCTTTTTTTTCTCTTCTCCAACAATGATAAGTCCACAACGACAGAAACCAGTTCTTCTTCTTCTTCTTCTTCTGGGTTAATGGCGGATCGCAAACAACGTCCTGATGCATCTCAGTAATCCAGGTAAAAAATCAAAAAGAAAAAAATTGTATAGGTCTTCTGGAC
>NW_013952586.1:671066-690135 GCF_001266775.1 Austrofundulus limnaeus | reverse complement strand
CTCTTACCTTTTCCCTCATCCTCCCTCTTTCAGCGGTGTACTTTGTACACGTCATCAGAACATGTTCCACACCAATGAGTATATTTACAAATAAATAGTAAATATACCACATTGGACAGGGCAGCATCACTCTGTACAGCTCAAGGGTACCGGTGGAGAGTTTCACATAAAAAAATAAGATAACTAGATATTTTGCTTGTGTCCAGGGCCCTTAGAGCTTGCAGGCCCATCCGGCCTTGCTTAGGTAAAATGTTTTTGCGCCTTAAAAAAGTACGTCTCCATGGAAAAAACCCTTGAGTTCAAATTTCCAAAAGTTTTTTTTTTTTTTACCTAATTTCCCTCTGGGATCAATAAGTATTTTTGAATTGAACTGAATTTACACATTATTCTAACTGTCAAAGTTGCTGAGAATTGTTTTTCAGCTGGTGCAACCTGCTTTTTGTTTTTGTTAGTTTTTATATTTAACTTATCTGTATCAGTTTTCTACATTTATTTAACTTAATTAAAATACTTTTGGGCACTCCCATTTAAAATTGCAAAACAATTCACCGAAAGCTCAGTCTACTGTTATTCACATTAGCCAAAAATCTAGGCCTTAATCAAAAAGCATGCTATTGACCACATTCCTGAATTTACTAGTGTTTCCAATACTTTCAAACCAGGTTCAGGATCTGTGAAAACTGAAATAATTGCTTAAAACATGACTAAAAAACCAAGGTTTGTGTAAAAAACAAACAAAACATCAAACTCAAATTAGTTCAATTTTATTCATTTTTAAAAAAAAATCATACATCCATACAAAGTGTTACATTTTAAAGCATGACAGCATCAGGTAAAGTGTCTCAGAAGAATTTAGTTTTCTATGTAAATGTAAGCATTAAAGAAATGGTGAACTGTTGTAGTTTCTGATGCTTTATACATAAGGCAGTATTWAAAAAGGCACAGGCTGCACTTCAGCTGGTTAACTCCCCCCAAAAAACTCAAGAGGAGACAGACGCTAGAAAACACAGAACATCTGGGTATTTTTTCTACAAAATGTTTTTTGACAAAACAAAAGAAATTACAGGAATAAAACAGATGTGGTCATGATATGAGACTAAAATACAAGTTCCTCTGCTGTCAGACAAATAAAAATAGATGTTTCAGAGACCACACCTTGTTTAAAGTGTTTTACTGTTTGACAAACACAGGGTCCCGACAGATGTTTTTTCTTTAAAGGCAGGCCAAACATAGGCTCTAAAATGCACACTCTCATGCTTTTTAATGTGATCATCTCCCTTTAAGCTGCTGGTACAAAGCATGATTATCATAATCTTAATTAAAAAGGTAAAAACTGTTTATGTTTTAAAGTGCTTTTGAGAGCACTACTAAACAAGCTCGGAGAGAAACTAAAGTCTGCACTGATGTGTGGGAAAGAAAGTCTTTCTGACGAAACTCCTGAATCTCTTAATACCAACCGGATGTCATGAGAACAATTTGATCAAAAATAGACCTGAAATAGAGACGACCTCTTTCTGCATTCACTTTCTCAATAAATTTCAAACCAGTGGGACTCTTCTTTAAAACCTGCAAGCTCTTAGAGTTACAGTCCAACACCCCTTATTGAATTATTTATATCAGAGACTCAGAGAGGCTGGCCGCTGCCGGCCCTGATCCAACAGCTCAGCTGAGGATCCTGGTGGTCTGGAAACATGATCGCAAAACATACAGATCTGAAATTTGAGAAATGACAAAAAAAAAAAAAAGCCAAGGTAAAATTTGCTTCATGATCTTCTGCTCCCCGTAGCCCTCATGAACCAGGAGAGTCTGAACAAAAGTTTGTTTTTATAGATCAGACCAAGACAAAACAGCTGTTAAAAAAAAAACAGGATATTAAAATGATCACCACTTTAGCAGTGAGGCTGGGTCTGACTGGGACTCTTTAACTCCACACGTCTTGTGAGTAGCGTCCTTTGGTCATCAGTTTCTTAACGTAATCAGTGGCCTGGGTGTGGGTCATGCCTCCAACTTCCTCTGCGATGTCGCAGAAAGCTGCCTGCACGTCTTTAGCCATGTTTCTTGCATCACTAGGAAAACAAAAACAAAAAAACAAAGCAGTTTTGATGCCTGATTGATAATAAATTATAAGATAAAGACACTTTATTAAAAGTAAAATAATTAAAGCAACTTTAAATCAACTGAGCTTCAGAGGGAAGGTCAGTCGGTGACTCCTGAACTACACACTGTAAGCCACTAGGCGGCGCCACAGCACCAAGATCAAACATTTAGTAAATGAAAACTAAAAGTTCTGTAAAAATACTTAATCTGCACAGACTGTTGAACATAAATTTACAGAAAGCAGTTATTTTTAAGTTTTTATTTTGGTTATTACCCGCAGATGTAGATGTGAGCGTTGTCTGAATGAATCAGCTTCCAGAGGTGGTCTTTGTTTTTCTTCAGGAGATGCTGTACGTACACCTGAATTCAGGAAAACCGGAACAAAAACATTATTCARCTGTGGGCCTGATCCTTATGTTTATGAGCTGTTAAGAGCTCCTAACACACTTGCACTTTAAATTTTGAAAGACAGGATTTGTGAGCAGCCAACAGATCTGTTTAACACAAATAATCACAAAAATCTGTTAAAGGTTCTTACAGCGACAGTCTCACCTTGTGCTCCTGGTCTCTGGAGAAAGCAACATTAAGTTGTGTTAAGACGCTGTCCTTCTCTGCCTCCTCCAGCTCTTCCTGGTAAAGATAATCCTCATTTTTGTATCGGCAACCGTAATACAACACCGTCTCTCCAACCTCCTTCCCTGTAAAGAAAAAGCAGAAACTGAAAGAATTACATTTTATAGAAGACCACAAAATGTACAAACAGTCCTTCATTATGTCGCTCGGTACGTCTTAATGAACTGGATTGGACTTTTTTGTAAACAAATATTGTTGCTCAGCTCTACTGGTTAACAAAAATATTCACTTTAAATTTAAAAAAAGATAAAAACAAAAAGGTTTTTAGAGAAATTTCTATGATTGGTACAGCAGTTTCTAACATGTTTTATGAGCCTATGCTGGACAGATTAGGGGAGTTTAGTCATAAAAATAAAAAAGGCAAACATGTTGGAAGTCCTTCACCTCAGCTTCCTCTCATTAAATCAGACCAACACACACACACACACACACACCTTGCTGTTTGAGCCAGCCTCTCTCCTGGATGAAGCCCATGAAGGGAGCGATTCCAGTCCCGGGGCCGACCATGACCACCGGGTTGGAGGCTTTGAACGGCAGGCGGAACTGAGACTTGCGGATGAACATGGGCACGGTTGACTTGTGGCCGTTGACGAGTTTGTTCTTCAGCCAGTTGGTGGCAACGCCTTTATTGATGCGGCCCGTCTTGGTCTTGTACTCCACCACCACAGCACAGATGTGGATGCTGTTGGGGTGGACCTGCAGAACAAGGAGAAGTCGCTCAGAGCTCACACTTCAGAGAAGAAAACGGAAACGGATCATCCAGGAAGAAATGTCTGAAGGGAACTGGTGGGTCATTACTTTAGAGGAGGAAGCGATGGAATAGTAGCGAGCCTGGAGACGAGGCAGCAGCTCACACAGGTGATCGACGGGGGGCTTCAGAGATGGCATATCCTCCAAGATGGCGAGGATGTTCCTGCAGGAGTCCAGCACCCAACTCTGGTAGAGAGACTGCAGACAGACAACTAAATAAATCCTCCTCTTATGACAGTAAACATGCAATTAGACACTTTCTAAATCTATTCCCTACTTTGCCTTCGGGGGAGGAGGACGCCATCTTCCTCATGTTCTCCTGGTCTTTCGGGTCAGAGGCGTACTGAGCCAGCTCGTACAGGACGTTRGTGCGAGGGGGGTTAGTGATGTCCAGGTAGTGTGTGAGCGCCGTGCGGTACGTGGTTGGGCAGGGGAACGGATGTTTCTTGTTGGACTCCTCTGCAAAGACAGAAGAGATTTAAAATGACCCATAAAGATCAAACTGCTTTCTCGATAACAGGAACTAATAAAGGTCAGTGTAAAATAGAGAAATGCCACATGACTGCAGTGATATTACAGGATCTATTTCACATGCATTAGCAGAGCTGAGGCTGCAAAAGGGGAGTTGTTGGGAGGGACGGGCTCGTGAGGTCAAGGTGATCTGAGCTGTCAGTGCAATACCATCGAGGTTATTGAGAGAGATAACCACATCAAGGTCCACGCCAAGGATCTCTCCCAGCTTGTTCACGAGAGCAGAGTCATTTGTGGGGAAAACAGCCACGTGGTCTCCTGACTCGTATCTGAAACCACAGAGTGTAAAGAAATCAGACTTTGACCACTGCTCATATAAAAAGGGAACATGCGTCAGTCTCACATTTGTGACATATTACGTCAAATCAAGGGTTAAGTTATTTGGTCAAACTAAACTGAGCACATTTTTAAATTTCTGTTTTTTTAAGCTACATTTTAACAACTAGATGTCAAGAGTGGTTCTAAAGATATGGCTTCATTTGTCTGAAATGATGGTCTGAATCCTATATTTGGCATTTGTTAATGAGGATTTCTTGACATCGTTTGAAAGAGGAAACCTCAAACCATATTTGGACATCAAGATTTCCCAGCTTGATTCCCATCCCCGTGAAGCAAAATATAGGGCTTTTCTGCTCAAAAATCCTCATTAACTGTTGGAACAGCTCAGAAAAATGCTTCAAAACATCCTTTGGGTTTATTTTTCAGACATTTACTTCAAGGGACCCACAATAGAAGGTACACCTTTCTAGCAGTGCACCACGGCTGCCTATCATCTTACCACACTACTTGCAATTAAATCCTTGGTTCAATGTGGTGAGTCACACACTCACCGGATCTTGGAGCCCGTTATGTCCAACTCCAGGTGCATAAGATGTCGGTCACCAGCTTTGTTGAGCCTGCGGTTGACAGTGACTGGGGCCAGGAAAGGGTTCTTTGAATCATACGGCCTGTCAGTAGTGACAACACTGAGAGTAAATAGATAATCTTTTACAAAAGAAATGCGTTAAAAAAATTAAATCACAGAATTTAATGAAAACCTTGAGGATTCTTATTCCCAATTTAAAAAGGGTTATATAAATGTGTTTTAGATGACCACTAGGGGGCACAAAGTTCCGTTTCATAGCTGGGTTAGTGGGTAAACTGGGAGCAGTATCTGATGAAGTGTCGGCACTTACGGCTTCTGGACTTCAAAACTCTTCAGCCGGCCGATCTCTCCTGTGAAGACTTTGTTCATGTTGACGTCCGTGTGAACCTTCAGCTCGTACTGTCGGATGCTGCGTGATGGAGAGAGGCTGAGGTCAAGCTTAGACAACCTCAACATAAAGTGCATTGAATCACAGTAGAAGGCTAGGTGATGGTACAAAATAAAAATAATAAAAAAAGGAGACAAGATGACATTAGGTTAAAATAAAATGATCATGAATGCACCTTGACTCATCTCCTGATGCCTCCACACCAAAGTGCTCACAGACTGCCGGCCAGAACTGCTCTCTCCAGGAAACGAAGTCCTCCTCGAGGCTGAAACACAAAAACCAAGGAGTTTGATCAAAACACGCACATAAAGACTGCTTATTTCACACACACACACCGCTTCTTTATTTTGAACTCTCAAATGAGCCCGCTCAATTACATCATTAGAAACTGCGCAAAACGAGACTAAATCTGCAAAAAATGCAACTTCGTTTCTATTCTTTTATCTGATGTGTACCAAGTCAGTCTCTGCAACTGTAAACATACATGGAGTCAATATTGCTCTCTACTCATATCCAATGTTATTTTGTGGATCAAAGGTTGCCTGCGCCAAGTTTCTGCAGCAGTACAAGGTAAATATTACAGCTACTCTCAATATTTTTATGCTGGTTTAACAAGGTCACCCTCAGTGGGACTCTTCTTTAAAACCTGCAAGCTCTTAGAGTTGCAGTCCAACACCCCTTGTTTAAAGTGTTTTACTGTTTGACAAACAACACAGGGTCCCAACAAGATATGTCTGTCTGGATGTTTAAATTCTTTTAAGCAGATTATTAGTAATAACTTAACAAGAATATCATGTTTGGATTTGATTACTTAGAATTATTTATTATCTTAGAGACTATAGCAAACTCAAATGTAAGGAATACATCTTTTTGTCACAAGTCTACAGACAAGAGGAGCTGCAGCAAACAAAGTCACAATCTCAGATTATCAGATCACTTACTTGCCATCATCATCTCCTAAACCAAGATCAAAGATGCGCTTGCCTCCCAGTTCTTCTAGCCTTTTGTCTACATATTTTCCCATTGCGTTGTAATGTTCGTATGTTTTATTTCCCAAAGCAAAGACCTGGAGACAGACAAGGACACAAGCATGATGTGTATCAGTACATGGTTTTGGTTGAGGTTTGAGCTACACAAATGTGCTAAAAATAGGGAATGAGACAAATTTCTAAAGTGTTTTTGTAATTTAATCAACAACTGCAGGCTTGAGGCAGGACCAAACATACAATACCTCCAAATCTAAACCTAATGGTCCTATTTTACATATCAGAGTCAGGGGTGAAAGCAGAATGTGGGTTTTGAAGTTCACCACTGTTAAACCTCAAAAGCAACAGCTGGCCACAGAGCTGAAACAATCAGTGTGTTAAAGAGTTCAACAATGTGATGATGTGATTTATAAGCACCAACTCAGCAGTAAAACATTTCACAATAAGACAGCGTTTGATGGTTGGATCCTTGTCCCATGAGCAGAAAATGAAACTGTAAAATCAAGCTTTGTCATTCATTGCCCAAAACAGAAGCTTTTTTTGTCAGATAAATTTATATAAGTGTGTATCATCAGTTGAGATGGTACAATTTAACTGACTAAATAATAAATTAAATCATTTAATGTTGTGTTGCAGGATATTAGATATTTAAATGAGTGAGGAGAATGATAACAGATGGACTTTACATTGATATCTACAGTCGACACTAAGTTTAATCATTTTTAAAATTGAGGATCATTTTACAGCTACACTATGTACAATAAAAAAGGAGACTCACAGTGAAGTTCAGCCCAGAGAGATCTTCATCATCATTCTCCTGCAGCCAGTCGTAGAAGTCCTGGGCGTTATCTGTTGGGTCTCCCTCACCGTAAGTGGCCATGCAAAATATGGCAAGGGAGTTCTCGATCTCTGACAAACGAGACAGTTCCCCCTTTTAAAAGGAAAGACAAATAAAACAGCTTTAACTTGGCAGAACAGGATGTTTGAAAAAAAGCAAGAACTTGACTTGATTGAAGAGACCTACACTGGTTTTACATTAATGTGCGTAAACATAATGGACAGATGGAAGAACTCGTTCATTTTACAGTAATATTATGTTATGTAAGTCATCAGTATTGTAAACTACCATGGTGTACTCCTCTGGATCAGCAGCCATTCCTTTCATGCCGTAGCGCTGAGCATCTTTGGCCAGTCTGTTGGCAAATTCCTCAGCTGTGCCCGTCTGAGAGCCGTAAAACACAATGATGTTCTTTCCCTGTTCACAGAAATCACAGCAAGCATCTTAATKAAACAGCATTCTTCCATCATAAATATCCAGCTCTGTATTCTGGTGTCTGAACTCTCCCCTCCAGATGTGACATTCTGCATTTGAGAACCAGAGCTGTTCAGTATGTGACAGGCAGATATCGGCACAGCTTCTACATGTTTAAAATAAACTCAGTCTGCGTGCCAATCAGAAAATGTTTTCTCCATTCCTAAAGTGTTGCAAACAATAGCATCCTGGTATCTTTACAATTTACTGTCAAACCACACAATCCAACAACAACTTGTGTCTTTTCTCAGTTTTGGTTTGAACATACAGACAGAAATTTACCACTTCATGTGGTCACACCAGTAGGGTTGGGCATAATCGTATCATGTGAAATTAATCGTCAGAAAAACATTAATCGATTATTTTTTGGCACTTGATGATTAATACGATTAATGCCACCAGGCAGACTGACTGGATATTTCCCCACTCAGTCCGCTTTATTTATCTATTAGCACAATTTAAAATTTRATAAACAACCTGAAGTCTGTAATTTTGGCACAATTTAGAACAGATTTTTACGAAGAGCAAATCTTTCCCACTAACTTGGTCATGCAATCAGGACATAAGGATGTCCAGGGACTCCAGGGGATTAATCGTCAAATTAATCGTTATCGGTTAAATACCACATTTAATCGTGATTAATTTTTTTGCCTATATTGCCCAACCCTACACACCAGCAGGGAAACTAGAATTTGATCCGAGCTGGCAAAACGAGTTAGTGAGCACAGGCTACAGTGCAACGTAAGTGAATATATTGACTTTTGCCATAATTAAGGGTCCATACAGACATCATCCAGCAGTCCTAGTAACTAAATTAGCATAAATAAGCCTTCTAATCTACTCCAATATTTATCTTTTCTAATAGATAATTCTTATAATTCTCTTTGATCATGTTCTAGGGTTGAGAAATCCCTTCAAAAATACTTATTGTGATGTTTAGGCAACCCTCCTTTTTAAATACAAATAAAATAAATCAATAAAAAATATATTTTCAAATTGGCAATGATAAAACACCAAATTTCCACAAACTACATTTTTTTAAGCTTTTGAAAATAACTTTTTTCAGCTTGGAGTACAACAAAAGCATTTATCTACAAACATAGTTCCCCTCCTCATGAACTTTGAAAAAAAAAAAAAAAAAACAGATAATCATTAGGTTAGTAAGTACCTGGAAAAGGCCACAGTTTAATACAGGGAGCTTTCATTCTTTAGAAATCACCCCTTAACCCTGCAGTGATGGCTCATTAGGTAAAGGACAACTCTGAATGTAGTTAAAATGCCTCAGCATGATAAAAGTCAGTTTAAAGAACAGAAACAAAGCGGAAGTAAGCAAGTAAACAACATCACTCACCGTTTTCTTCATTTTCTCAACGAAACTCGTCTCTCGTGTGGTGGGGGCTCTGAACAAAAAACAAAAAAAGATGCTTTTTGTTAGGATATTAGCATATTTGGATAAATGCTTGTATTTTTTATTCTGAAACTATAAATGCAGACTATTTTGTGGCATCTTTACAAGCAGCAGAACTTATCAATGCTATAAAAGCTTAATAAAACAAAAAGAAAAGATAAAAAAGGACATGTTGCTGGTTCATTTAGAGACCGATTTGTCGGAGTTGTGATTTTTAAGTGCAGGAGTTCAACCTGTTTGTTGGCCCTGATGATAAAATCCCTGTAATCAGGCAGCACCTTGCTTTTTTAACTCCTTCAGTGAAAAATAGTCTCAGAAATCTGGGTGTTGTCTTTGATAGTTCTGTCTTTTGACAACCATTGTAAAAAACTTTAGTTTATATCTGTTTTTATCATTTAAGGAACATTTTAAAGCCGAGATCTTTTGTGTCACAGAAGGAACTAGAGATGGTTGTTCACGCTTTTATTTCTTCTCGTTTAGATTACTGCAACAGTCTTTTTACATTTAAACAAATCCTCTTTGGTTCGCCTTCAGTCTGTGCAGAACGCTGCAGCGAGGTTATTACAAAGACCCACAGGAGAGCCCACATTACACCTGTCTGCACTGGCTCCCTGTGCATTTGAAAAGTCATTTTAAAATTTTGGTTTTAACTTTGAGCACTTCATGGTCAGGCCCCCAAATACATACTGGACCTTCTGAAGCCTCTCTGTCCATCCAGGACTTTGAGGTCTTCTAATCAAATGCTGCTGGTGGTCCCTGGAACCCATTATAAAACCATTGGAGACAAAGCTTTTCAGGTGGTGGTCCCGAGGCTCTGAAACGCTCTCCCTCTGTCCCTTCACTGCTCATATTCTACTGACTCTTTTAAGAAACATCTCAAGACTTTTTTATTCAGACAGGCTTTTAATTAATGTGCTTTTTATTGTGTTTTAATTGCTTTTTTATATATTTGTTATCTGTTTTATTGTTTTTAGTTGTTTTTAGATATTTTGCTCTCGGTTAAGCACTTTGTGAGGTTTGTGTCTGTGAACGGTGCTATAAAAATAAAGTTTACTTACTTAATTTTATATCAATGTGTTGACATTTTTACCTTTTACCAGCTAAACCTGCCTCAGGTGGGGGGACAACAGGGCATGAAAGTTCAGAGCAAAGCCATAAAAAAAATCCGTGAAAAAAGATTGTCTGTGAAGGAGAAAAATATCTCTTTAGGAAGAACAGGTGGGAGAAGAATCACTGGTGAGACAGCTGCAGTAATGTAATGGTTAACTACGTAATAATAACCTCATTGTTAATGAGGAGGAAGTGATTAAATCTGTGTGGTTTGTAGCTCAGGTCTACAAAAATCAGTTCAGACAAATTTCTTGAACATAAATACAGTAAACAGGTCAAAATAGGATAAAAAAGGAGCACAGGAAGTCCTTCATTGAAACAAATAAAAGGCTTCAGTGACATCAAAGAGCATCTGCCTCCAATGATAAAAGAATAGACAGTAACTCCATGCATAAATGAATCCGTATTCTGATTTTCACTGTGAAAAATAAGCAGCACGCTGCTGAATCATGACTAAACATCAGTAATAACATTTGGTTACACTCTAAAGTTGTGCCATAGCTGCTTATACTTCTTGGTAAACCTAAGTAAAATAACTAAATACAGATCAATTTTGAGCAGAGAGGCAGGATATTCCACTGCAGACAGATTCAGCTGGGTCTGACTGAGCTCTTATCTGCTGTGTCCTGCAGTTACATAACAGGGAGGGTTTTCCTGCTAACTTTAATAACCTGCCCCAGTCAGGTCATCAGAGGTATCAATAATATATTTTTTTACTTGCTTATATTTTACTCTTACATGGTAAGATCRTTAAATTTGACTCATGTTTGCAGTAAATTAATAATTTGACTGAAGCCTGACACATTTCAACAAGTTTTCTTAAAAAAATAAATAAATAAATAAATAAAATCATAATTCAGATTTTTCCAAAGCCTAAGCCAAAGTTAATTTAAAAAAAGATCACTTGAGATGAAAATGGCTACAAAATTAAAATTTCACTTCAGATCAAGAAAGTAGCATTTCAAAATCAAGATGACATGTTGGATTGCAACTTTAGCATTCATAAAAATAAGCGTATCAAATACTAAGGTTTGCTTTAATCAAAGGTTTTGTGACTTCATATGGGGTGGTGTTGTTGCTGTAGTATAAAAACAAACAAACCAATTATTATTATGAAATTTTGCTTTAATTGCTTGTTCATGTGTTAGGAAATGGTCATTAGATGTTCCTTTACAACAAATTAACATTTTAAATAAACAACAGCCAACTGACCTTAGGAAACAAGTCTTTAATTCAGTGAATTTTACAGATACTGAACTAATACTTGAGTCTTGCATGAGAATTGCAGGGTGCTATGCATTTCTTCAATGAACATTAGGGTTTTATTTATGCCTGCAGTGTTTGTACTTTGTGTCAAAATGTATTCATGCAGGATATACAATCCTTTCCATAGAGGTGGTATTCTCACATGAACTGCAGCCCTGAGATTTTCTAATTGTTTTCTAAAGAGGCCGTTTGGTCAAATTTAATGTCTAAATGAACAAAAATATGATTTATTAAATCAACTATGTGTTGATTCTGGTAGTTTTTCTCTGGTTGAATCAAGGGCAGTGAGACAGTTATATACTTTTCTCCCCTGTAGAATTTCTGTTTACATCTTTGAGATAGATAATGCTTCACAGCGTATCAAAGATTCATCCACATCAGTAACAAAGGACAGCTTGTACTGGAATAAATCATAGGCCGTTACAATAAGAGTTATGTGTTCTGCATGTYAATGTGTTTGTTCAATCCAACAGACTTGCTGGCCTTGATGTCCACACCTGGTTTAGATGATCGTGATGACAAAAGAAAGTGAGGAAAATATGGTTTTATTACTGTTGATATCCTCAATGCATTATTAAATCATCATTGTATACCTCAAGTGTTTCTAGTATTTTAAGCCATAATTCTAAATTTATACAAACATGCAATTATGATAAAGATGGATGGATGTTCATGTCTTTTTGATTTGTCGCAAGCAAACGACAAATCYTTACGTGTATATTTTGCATCATATCCTGCCACCTGCATGTTTTTATGTAATTTAGGAAATCTCTTGATGTCTACATCACATATGAGCCAGGAAACTTTGAGCTCTGAAAAGGTTTCCAGTATTTGAATTTGAAAACTATCCATTTTATTGTCAAACATGCAGGTGATGTTACACTAAAACAGTAAAATGATAAAACTTTACCAAGAATACTTAATTAAAACTGAATGCTGCTGGAAGTGCACACATGACTAGAATGGTAAATGAATAAGTCTGAAAAAGACAGGACAAATCAGAAGATTTAATTATAACAAAATTAGATTTTTGATTGCAGACAAACAGATTTTATCGTTTCCTGTTATGTAACTTCTCCAGAACATTAAATGTGTTTTACACTGATTCTTAAATCTAGACAAACTAAATGTGTTTGTGTGCAGCAGTTTTGTTAGAAACATTTTAACGTCAACAGGGTGCCGAGCCAAAATCTTCAACTTCTGAGGTGTAAAAACTCCACTGCAGAGTTGAACTATACTTAGACTATTTAAGGCGAGTCGTTTGTTTTGTAGCCATTAATCAAACACTGTACTGACCTCTCAGCAGCATCTCTCCTGTCCTCTGGCAGAGAGAAGACGCAGCCCATGACATGCAGCTCTTTAGCTCAACACTTCAACTAGCACTGCTGTCAAGGCCAAGCCGGGAGCCGCCACGCTCAAAATCCAACGAGACGCAGAAGCAGAACCATTCCAGGCAGGGCAGAGGGACACCTAAAGCACAGCCTTCACCTCCGACACRACGTGAACTCTGCCTCTTCCTGTTGCTGCTCTGAAACCAGCGGTGCCTGATCTCCGCACGCATTCACTCGGATGGAGCGTGAAAGCAGCCTGCGAGCTCCGTCAGGCTCTGGCAGCGGCGAGGAACACAATGGTGGGAAACTGACTTTCCCATAAAATGCAGCCAAGCTGCAGACCCACAGTTTGTGACTCACGCAAACACACGCTGAAATGATCATGAGCTGGGAATGCCTTCCTCTTCATGCCCACCCCTTTTCTTTTCCACTCTGAAAGGTGTTAGAAAGAAGAAGAAGGAGGAAAAAAAGAGTACACAAGATCCATTCAACAAAAAGACTAAATGATAGAGCAACCACTGAGGGAGGAGTGCAAGACAGGAACAGGATTTTTTTGTTTTTGCAACGTCTCCCCTGCCCCCACTTCACTGGAGGAGAGAGGGAATGTTATTGCTATGGCAACCTCATTTATCATAAAAGGATCCCATTTGTGACATGGCCCCAATGGCAGAGTGGTTCAGCCCAGACGACAAAAAAAACAAACAAAAAGAAAACAGGGGAGTGGAGGGACAGAAGAATAAAAAAGTAAAGAATGAGCTGCTTGTCTTTTGCCTCTACTTTCCACCTTTGTGTTCGCCAAAAGACCTTGGCCYGCTCCCCAGAGAACTTTCAAAATGGGTTCAGAGACAAAAAAAAGCACTGGAAAGACATGAAAGACTACATCCCCTTCATAACAGTTAGGTAATCACTGCCTCTTTAAGGGGAGGGGAGACCACTTCAGCACTCCCTTCCTGTATTCCTTCCCTCCACCAACTTAGACCAGTGTTTTAGTTAGAAAAGCTTCCAAACAAAGAAATGACTAAAGTGCTTTAAAAATCACTGACTGGACACATTAAACCCAAGAAACACCATACCATCTTTTATAAAATATAAGGAAATTTTTTGTCAGAAATCAAAAGAACTCATATTTTGAAATAAACGGGTCTCTTAGTTGTTCAAGTATTTCCTCTCTAAGCTAATTTTGTTAATTTATAATAATAATATAGGCCATTTATACTTTGCTAATTCCAATCTATTTTTTGCTTTTATTTAGCGTTGTCGTGATTGCTAGGTGACAGGACAGGGCTCTAGAGTGTGACTAATTTGGTCACAAATGCGACCTGATTTCCAGTGCGACTAAAAAAAATGTCCGGTCGCACCGGTGCGACCAGTCGTTCGAAGTGGAGGGGGAGCGGTCGCCCGCTGAAAAAAAAGTTTCCATGTTCCATAAAAAATAATCCAGCAGCATCAATGGTGGCCCGCCGACAGTCTCATCTCTCCCAATAACACAGCGCTCTGTTCGCGGCTCCGCTCCACACCTCCAGCGCACACACGTTTGTTGTTCTATCCTCGTGGGGACTTTTATTAATCATTATTATCTGTTCATCATTCTGGTTTATCCAAGGCCAAAGATCCAGAGGGCCAAACTACAGGAGTTGTCCATCTGAGGGGCAGGTGTCTAAAAAAATTTAACCATGAAATGTTTAATATGTTTAAGACATTCAGCCCTTAAACATTTGCACTTACAATTTTATAAAATCACTTTAAATACTTTTTAGTAAGTTAAATATCTACAATTCTGTTTCAAATAAAGAACTTCATGTTTACTAGATTGTTAACTAATTATTTTCAAGTTAATGTTGCCTTAAAGAACAGTGATTAAAAAATAACCTGTGAAACTCTGACGTTAAATGCGACGTGGTTGAATATTTGGGTGCACCTAACTTTTGTGCTGGTGCACCTAAGAAAAAATGTTAGGCACATCAGTGCAACCAGTGCAAAAAGTTAGTCTAGAGCCCTGCAGGACATACACCTGAGTAAGGGCGGGAATAAAGCTAAAGACTAGACGGTCCAAATTCACAGCCACKTTTTTACAGTCTTCGTGGTCGACAAAGGACCCAGCCCACCTAGACAGGGAAAATGGACTGTACTTGTATAGCGCCTTTCTACCCAACCAGGATACTCAAAGCTCTTCACACTACAATCTGTGTCCTCATTTACCCATTCACACAGCACTCTACTAGATCTCCTACAAAGCTAACATGAACAATCATCTATGGAGACTAATCAGTGCCAATCACATTCATACTCTGAATGGGACACACATCAGAGGCTTTAGGGGTGAAGTGTCTTGTCCAAGGACACAACAACTGAGACAGTTGGACGGGGGATCGAACCGGTGACCTTCCGGTTCCAGGACGACTCCCCTAACCACTCTGCCACAGCCGCCCCAGGGTAGGTCAGGTCCTCCGAAGGACACAGCCTCTGAATTTGGGCACAGCCATTAGGCTAAAATTTGATTTGTAAGTAGCTGAAAGTCATTCACAACACATACTTTGAGCGTGAAATCATGCACGATGTTATTTTCAAGGTTGCCCAAAAGAGCTATAGCTTACTTCATTTCTATGGTTGAAGTGTTGTCTTCTGTTTTGTTTTAAGTCATTAAAAAAATTAAGACAAGATAGCAGTTTTTAGTTATGTATGTACAAATATATGAAAATATTCTGTCACCAAACTTTTCTAATAAGCCAAACACTCCACACTTTTKTCCCTATCTGAGTAACTTTGTTACATAAATGGTCCAGATCTTCTTTCAGCCTGTGTCCACACCAAAAGTACAGCTGGTCTGGATTTTTTTTCTTTCCTAGGAATCAAAGGAAGTTATGTGGAAGTAGGGGAGGGACTAAAACTGTGGCCCATGTGAGAACAGTTCACTGTAATGGAGCCAAGCCTCTACTCTTCCACTAAATACTGAGGGGAGGGAACAGGGGAAGGCCAGCAGGATTATATGGAAGATGAAAACGTCAGAGTAAAAAAAGGATTAGCTGAGTTTTTGAAAAAGAAAGAAGAGAAGAGAGAGTAAAAGAAGAGGCAGAGAGAAAACAAAGGTCGCTGCTGGTGAAACATTTACCCGAGTAATAAGCTGTGCACTCTCACACACATGCTGTAAGTGCTTTAAAGTGACAACCTGTACTGATCCTGTCATGACACGCGATTTTGTTTGGACTGCAGTGAAACACTGGTTGACCTTAGACATACTGTCATCAACTAGTCTGCATCACATCTGTTAAAGCAGCTATAATTAATATTAGGCAATACCTCAGCATTATTAACCAGAGTTATCCGAAACTCCAATACTTGGCTGTTAAAAATTAAAAATAATCCTCATCCTGAGGAGGAAAATTGAAGGGGAAAAATCATCAACAAATATCGTCTTAATGCTGTTAGCAAATACCCAAAGCTGTCCTTAATAAATGATGGAGACTGAAATAAAAGGCAGACATGTGATCTTATATTTCTGGGTCACTTTGATCAGTGTGTTGAAGTGTGGTGGCATCTTTCAGTGGTATGATGTCTTTATTGTGTGCCTGTCATGAAGGACTTTTGTCATTCAATTTGGACAATTTTCTACTAGTGTGAAACGACTGTCACATGGGAAAGATGCTGAACAAGTACCGTGGTCAATTTGTTGCTTAAATCGTCACATCTCACACTTAACATTAGGAAGACTATCACCTTGTATTTCACAAGTTTAACCAAATAAGTGTTTAAGAAGATCACAAGTTGAACGAAGATTTTTAACTGTTGCAACAATACATGTCACGATGTATGTGTGATTTGATCCAGTCACGAGGGGCTGTGGGCCTATAAGGAAGGATACCTTAAAAAATAAAAATATTGTTTTAAAGTCACTGTATAATATTTGTGTTCTAACTTAGTAAGTACTTTGTATTGGTACAGCCGAGTAGCCAAATTGAAGTGCTCATATTTGAGACAAACAACCATTCACTCTCACACTCACACCTAAGGACAATTTAGAGTTACAAATTAGCCTAAAATTCATGTTTTTGTCTGTAGGAGGAAGCTCTGCATGCACAGACAGAACATGTAAACTCTACCCAGACAGATCCTTGGCTGGAATTCAATCCGGCAACCTCCTGTGAGGCACCAGCTCCATGAACGGACCTGCCATGCTGCCCAAGTCAGTGAACTTTATAATCAAAACTTAATCAGAATAATCTCTCTAGTATACTCATCTAATATAAAATGTTGAGTTTTGATAACATTTGGATGCACTTGCTTTTAAAAATAATTCCTATTTGTATAAGTTGCTCAGAACAACAGGATTTCTACATGTAATTGATCGTGATGCACCGTCACGGCAAAATAAAAGCAGCCACACCTTCAGAATGAGGGATTGTTTTATAATATATTAAAACAATGTAAAGCAAATCGTATTTATTTATATCCTATATTTGTGCACTTATACTAACCTAAGGAATGTTAAGTTGAACACATTTTAGTTCAAGCCTGTGAACGACGGTACGTAGTTAATTAATAATTTGCAGGTTATAACAAATAGGACTGCTTGAGGCAGGTAAAAACTATATGTGAATGTGTCCCGCTATTTCTTTTGTTTTGGCCATTTAAATAGAAAAATTCTGGAAATTAAATGAAATATAGCATTTTAAAGCATGTAGACAGTGGATAAATCCTCAATTACTCCCTCCCTCTCTAATATAGCTTCGTCGCGCATAACTAAAATATTGTGTCGCGGGGATTATTTCTCCCTCCAGCTGCACGTCACGCAGACCGAACCATTACCGACTGCAGGTTTGTTTTTTTTCACACAAGTTCTCAGAGGAAAACTTTTTTTTATTGCTACTCAGAGATGAAAAAAGACGTGGACATTTGCTCGCTCATAAGTCCACCTTGCTAATGTAAAAGTGGACTTCTGCTCTGAGAGCGCATCGGATCATTCAGCAGGCAGAAGTTCACCTGTATGGCAAGCCCTTCTACCTTTTATTTAACTTCACCACACTTACATTCCAGACATCTGAAAACATGCTCTGACTAGATATATTAGTTATTTAAGTTATCTTTAAATATATTTTGATAAGGCAAAAAAACCTATTTGAGACATCCCTAATTACATTCTGACTACAGGTTGTAGAAATAACATCAGATTTATATTAAATTTTAAGGAGGCTCCAGGTAAAGATTTTTTTAATGACATCAATATTCAAGATATCTTAAATATATCTTTAGATAAGAGATAGGCAATATATTCAACTAATGCATTTTTTATTTTAAAAAAGCTGCACTCTTTACTACAGTACTGTTGTAATTTGAGTAGTACAGTGTGAAAATAATGAATAAATGTTTTTTTAAATTAACATTCAGTTTGAAATGGTCATAATTAAATCCATGTTGCCCACCACCATCACGGTTAAAAAAAATAATAAAGGAAACCCTGGAACAGATGAGATTCTTCAAGTTGATGAGTTGCTAAAAGAAACTTTGTGTTGCGTTAACCTGCTTTTGTGTTTCAAGGCTAATGAGGAACAGAATACACTTCTCTATGGCATGAAGTGTACCTTTTTTATACCCCAAGCAAGAGAGAGGGAGATTATTTCCCTGCCTTTTTTCCCCATCACACATGTAGAGGACCCACATATTTTGTGCCAGTCTGGGGATTCAAACCTCATCTAACCTCTGCACCACCAGTTTGCTTTTATACACGTCCAAATTATAAGAAATTCTGAATTGAGATGTTTTAAAGCTATCCGTTAAGTTTTAGTATGAGATAAAATAGTTTGCCTTGTATTTTTCATGATTTTATTTGTATTTTATACAGATGTTATATTGGAAAATAGCCAGCGGTTAAGGTTGATGTTTTAGACACAGCGCATGCTTCTTTTAAAATAAAAAAATCTAAACAGAAAAAAAACATGTCGTTTTACAAACAGCTGCTTTAAAAACAAGTTATTATGGCACAGGCGCAAAGGAATTTGCTCAGTGAAAGGTCACACATGTGCATGTTACATAACTTAAATCTAAACTAAACTTTTTTTTTAATTCAGTGTTGAGCAGTTCTAGTTCAGGGCATTCCCATGAAATGAATTTTTACTTGAAGCTTGTGTTTGTGGAAGATGTATACTTGTCTGTGTCGACCCAGATGGGGGAAAAATAAATAAATAAACTTACGGTGTGTCAAGCTTCTTAAACTCAGGAATGGGCTCCGGCTTCCTGCGAGACATGAACCAATAAACGACCAGGCCGACGATGAGGGAGAAGAGGAAGAGGTCCAGGTTGCTGAAAAGAGGCTCCTCTTCATCTCCTGCGCCGTCTGCGTGAGTGCTGGTCTCAGGGTCCATGTCTGCAGCGTTGACACAATATGAAGGACTGGAGGG
>NW_013952586.1:652102-669637 GCF_001266775.1 Austrofundulus limnaeus | reverse complement strand
ATATTGAACTGAGGGTGCTGTAGTTTACCACAGGTGGTCAGAATCATAAGATGATTCAGGCAAAAAAATAAAATAAAATAAAAATTCTATTTAGCTAAATAATGACAGGTGATTATTTTAGGAAGGAAACAAAGCAACAAGACTTTGTGATCTTTTAAAGCAAAGTCAAACGGCCGAACAAAGAATAAAATATGCCTCAATGAGTGAAAAAGCAACCAAAGCCTAAAGAAAAGTCTGGAAAATCCTCATATAAAATCTGAAGAAGTATGAATCAAACACAGGTCAATGCATGAAAATCTGTCTGCTTGGAAGTAAAATATAAAGCAACGACAACTGGCTTAAGACTTTTACACAGTCCAGTATTGTGGAAGCTTTTGCTCCACTGATCTTTCCCTTCATTCATTACCTGTAATCACAGCACTTAAATCACATTTCATGAGATATTTTAGCCCATCCTATGTATTTATTGGTTTAAATCAGTAACAGCAGATAAGTCTGATAAGTGGAATCATAATCATTTATTTTTTTAAGAACATACAAATGTAAAAGTTTCAGTTGTCATTATTGTGACCTTATCTTTAGAACAAATAAAATAATATGATCAGACATTTATAATCATTGATTTCCACTTTTTAAATAAAAATGGCACATTGTTCCCTACAGCATAAGATAATCTTATTGAGTAATAAATGTTTATGATATTCAGCAGCTGGTATGCATTCTTACTTAAAAACGATGGCTACGATGAAATCCTAGAAATCTATTATCAATCTTGAAAATGAACCATTAGGTTAAGTGATACTCAACCWAAGAAAGGTGGTGGCAATAAACAGTTTAATCAGAACCAGACATGGGTTTTTACGTAAAAACAAGTGTGCATTGCCATGTAGCATGTCATTGCCTGCAGCAGTTGACTTGCAGAATGAATGGTGACCAAGTTCAAATGTGTTTTCTAAACCAGCTTGTGCTTGTCAAGTCAGCAGGTGTTTGTAATGAGGGTAACTGTGTGAYAATWTGAAGTTTGAAGAGATTTTTTGTTAAAGTTGCTGTAACTGSRTTTTGAACCCTGATCTCCCACATGAAAGCCCAAGGCATTAAACAATGAGACCATTGGAGCTGTGGCAAAGAGGATTGCCAGGAGTTGGTTTGGGTGTGTGCAGAAAGAGGCCACATCTCCAATGCAACTGTTGACACTAAACTGCAATATATTATAACAATAAAGCAATATTTGGACAATATTATAGTAAAACATCAAAATACTAACATATTAGTATTGTAAACACTGAACTACTGAGTTGAAATGCTACTAAACTATGGTGCAGTACTGAGTAGATACAGCATGGGGCAGTATTGGACCAATACGAGGCTCCATTGACTACCATTATAAATTATTAAACATTAATATTTCAAAAACTATAAGTTGTACAGGTACCAAAAGGCATAGCCAACATTTGGGACAGGAGCTTTACAGATATAAATTACAATGGCAGCTCTAGGACAAAGTATGCAGGAGGAGAAGCATGCCGAAGTGGAGATGACTTGGATGGGAAACGAATCACAATAGTGTGCATTGCATTGGCAATGCACACTGACTAATATCATCGGTTCATTATTAAATGTTCTGTATTTTTTGTTGATCTCCCTGCAGGATCAATTATCACAACAGAAGCAGTCTCAAGTTCAGTGTGTCATGGCAACACAAAAACACTCACAGCTGTACAAAGAGACAATCATTTCATATATGGAAAATATTTTACCTGTCCTTTATTGCCTTTTATCACACATCTCATTCAAGACATACCGATTTTTACTTTGTTTCATATGTTTTTATGTTTATAGGGGCCTGTTTATAAATCAGATTAACAGTCAGTGTCCAAATGATGAACATGGTTAATTAATTATTGTTCAGTCTGCTTTAAAAACAAACCACTTCCAGAATCTGAGTCACAGTAAATTAAAAAAAAACTGCTCAACAGTGATTCAGCACATTAATGTCAGAAATACTGCTGACTAACGCCCTGTATTTTAATGATCACGTGACAGTCTCTGGTCCCTTTGCTCAAGTAAAAAAAAAGTAGTAACTATGAGTAAATCTTATTTATTTATTTATTTTATTTTTACTGGAGGTCGACCTGACAGTTCATTTCTAATAAGTTTTTAAGAAATGATTCAACCCGGTTTTTTTGAAGGCCCATGTGTAGCAAGTAGTCCAGTGACCCACGAGATTACATCTTAATTTTTATTCTGGTACTCACGGGGAGACCGCTGAAACACGAAGGAACCGGCGGCAGAGAGAGAGAGAGAGAGACCGGGCCATGACTACGTCCTGGGACGTGCAGCCGGTTCCTTGGAACTGTTACAACACAGCACACTCAGAGACAAACTACCGGTACGTGTTGACACACACAAAGTTTAATAAATTATCCTGTGAATAATCAATATTTCACCTCTTGAGACTGGCAGAAGCTGCCACGAAGTAAACCCAGCGAGTTTGCGTAACTAACACACTTAAAGCTGATTTCAATAAAAAGCTAAAGGTTACCTGTCCTGGGTAGTTATGAGTTGATGTTATCCCTGGTACAGTGTAATCTCTGATGCCTGCCACAGAGAGCCTGTTTAAAATGTGAGATGTGAGTGAATTTTACCTTCTCTGCTCCTCTTTCAGCGTCAGACTCGCAGACTGAGCGTAACGCGGAAGAAAACTTTACGCCATGAAGGGTCAAACCATCTGCCTCACGTCAGAGGGGGGGCGGGCTGCTAAACTGAGCTTATTTTTGCACAGTCACGTTTTCACTTTTAATAAAAACACACGTAGACGTTCATATGAGAATATTCTAGATATTTCTCGCGTAGTGTGGTCAATTAGGGTGTTGTTTTATTATTTTAGACTGGTCGACAGCAAAGTAAACACACCCGCGTTTATTAAAGAGCTGTCAAGGTGCAGCAGGCAAGGGGTCATGGTTATGCAACGGCCTAAGCAGCAGGCTGAAGAGACAATTCATCACTAGTTCGTCCTTCTCAAGTTAAACAATGTTTATGTTCACAGAGCCAGGGACATGGGAGTGATAAACCTACTACCCTGGAGGTTTCCTGTCCTCACGTTAAGCTCACACACTGTATACGAGCTGTCATAGTCATGAGATTTAACTGTCGTCACCGTTTTATAAAAAAATATATATGTGATTGATGAAATACGATCACAGGGTAAACATGATAAAATTATCTTAAAAAATAAATTATGCACAATCTCATATTTAGAGTATACATTGTGAAGGACTCAGCTACTGCCACTTAAAATTTGACATCAATAMGTGTACAATTGTCTATGTTGTAGACATTTTTGTGTAAGGGTTGATAAGCTGTGGCGCTCATTTTGACTCAGATTGACTCTAAAGGTTAATCAGTTGTAAACATACATCCAATGATTATTTCTTGAAAGTCAGTCAGTCAATCCAGTCAGGATTGAGCTTTATTTCTCTAAGCTGGGGTTGCTCAAAGAGCTATCTACAACAGGTAAGATATTAATTGTTCATAAACTTTTTACTTCAAAAGATCTGAATTGTATTTTTAAATATGCTTCTCTCTTTTTTAACTCCATCCCATAAAAGACTAAAGCACTACAACTGTGTTACAGAGACAATAGAATTCAAAAGACAGTTTTTTTCATTTGTCTTAACTTTCAGCAATTATTCAACTATATGTGAACCATACAGATGCTGCTGTGACACCTGAATCTCCCCTCTGCGGACAGTAAAGGCTTATTCTATTCTATTCTATTCTATTCTATTCTATTCTAACATTTTTTTTCTTATTGCCATACCCTTCAACCAGTGATAAACTAGTGACATAAGTTTTGAAAAAAACACCAATTATAATATGAGACCAAAAAGAAAAAATAAGTAAATCCTCTGGATGGGTTCTTCTTTAGTGAAACGTTTTGTCTCTCCTCCAAGAGACTTCTTCAGTCTGATGAGTTTCAGGTGAAATTTAGCACTGCCTCCACATGGTGGACAAACAAATTAGTCACATGCAAAAGATGGCCATCGCTTAACAATAGGCTTGATTAGCTTTATTGTTTATCGAGGGTCATGTGCCCCATCACCTGACTTATAGGTATTGCAAACCCACCCATACAGACCAGTATTTGCGTTTTGATTCCCATCACCCACTGGAACACAAGTTAGGAGTGATCAGGACTCTGTACCACAGAGCAGACAGTGTCCCTACAAACACAGGAGCCAGGGAGAAAGAGAAGTCACACAAGACAGGCCCTGGAGCAGTGCAGTTAACTGGGCTTTTCTGAAAGCAGACAAGAAACCCAAACAGGATTCCAGCCAACAACCAGGTGAAAATGAAGACCCTAAACCCAGACCCAAACCAGTCGTCATTCCATAAGTGGCGGGAGTTTCAGAGAAACTGAGACGTTTATTCTCTAAACATGACGTCCCAGTGGCTTTCAAACCCCAAAACACATTATGACAAAGATTAGTTCACCCGGAAGATCCAGTTCCCTGATAAAAACAGAGTAACATAGTATATGCTGTTAAGTGTCAGGAGGACTGTGATCAGTCATACATTGAGAAAACAAAACAGCCACTGTTCAAAAGAATGAGCCAGCACAGACGAGATACTTCGTCGGGTCAGGACTCTGCAGTTTACACTCATCTACAGGCCAGGACTCTGCAGTTTACACTCATTTACAGGCCAGGACTCTGCAGTTTACACTCATTTACAGGCCAGCGGTCACTCTTTCAGGGATGAAGATGTTCTCATCCTTGATAGAGAGGAACGTTAGTTTGAGAGAGGAATAAAGGAAGCCATCTTTGTGAAGATAAACCATCCACCATTAAAGAGAGGTGGAGGCCTTCATGTCCAGTTGTCCTCCTCCTACGCGCTGTTATTGCAAGTATGACTCAGCCCCCTGTGAGCAAAAGGTGTGAATCAGGGCCCCAATGATACCAACACAAAGAGGGAAAAAACAAAAACAAGGGGACGTCGAGCCCCGCTTGCATTCACTACATACACATAACACGACACGGGTCAGATGATGGGGCACATGACCCTCTATGAATAATAGAGCTAATCAAGCCTATTGTTAAGCGATGGCCATCTTTTGCATATGACTAACCTGTTTGTCCATGTGGAGACAGTGATTATAAGGCTGAGTTCACCTGAAACTCATCAGACTGAAGAAGTCTCTTGGAGGAGAGACGAAACATTTCACTAAAAAAAAAAAACCATCCAGAGGACCTATTATTTTTTTCTTTTTGATTTTTTCTACCCGGATTACTGAGATGCATCAGGACATACAGTCTGAGACAATATAAGTTGCATTTTAGAGCATGTTTGGTAGGAAACATATACATCTTTATTTTAGTTGTCAGAGGTTTAGGAAAAACATTTTTCATTTTCCTTAAAATGCAATTATCACATTAGGCATATTTCGTCAAATGTGCGTCCTAATAAAATTTTACTCACCAACTTAAACTGAAGATGAATTAGTCTAAAATTATATTGAAGATGCAGCTGTAAAACTAAACTGACAAGCCTCTGGGTATATTTTTAATACAAAAACTTGTTTTTCCTCCTAACTAAAGCATCCATATTATTGTTTTGAATTTTTCAGCCATTTTCAGAATTTAGGCTTTTGTTGTAAATCCCTATATCATTTCTTAATAGAAATACTTCATGCAGCAAAATATGATAAAAAAAGATCTGATTATCTTAAACCTTATCTTAAACACCCAGTCAAGATTCATTAAAACAAGCACTGTCTGTTGAATCATCTTCTTTATTGTTCTTGCATTATTCAGTGAGCAAGCGGCTAGCCACAAAATGGTTAATAATTTAAAATGATGTATTCTCATCATGACTAACAAGAAATAAATGGTTTCATTGGTTCTGGCAGTTTTTTAATAGATGTGGTTTTTTTTTTTCATGCATCACGAGTTCTTTGGTTTCTTATTCCTGCTTTTAAGTTTCTGACGCACAACAGCCAGCGTAGTGAAGAAATTTCCCAGGAAAAGCAGAAGGAAGCAGAAACCACACATCAGGACCTGACATCACATGAGAAAAGGAAACATGAGTCAGCAAAACAGCAGTATATTACATGAGTCAGCAAAAAAGGGCCTAAAAAYTTTTTGAAAGAACAGATGTCGGATATTTTTTTACATTCATGTCTAATTTTGACAGACTTATAGCCCAAAGTGTGTTGAATRATCTTGGTTAACTGTGGTGGCCATCTTGAATTGGGTTGTAGATGATGACTTTCAATAAAGCTTGTATAGTTTCAATAAAATTTGTCAAGTGAGATATTTTGCTAAACGACAACAGAAAAACACTAAACACATATCTTCAACTTTTGAGGGTGAAGGTTAAAATTTACAAAAACCTGAATTATTTCTCAATTTTTTTTGTAATACAGCTGGTTAAGGGAATGAAGACATCCCACACATTATTTATTAATGTATTTATTTATTATTGAGCAAATGTGAACACATCAGCCATACATATGACTCATCTGATGTGCAAGTATAGTCTGGGCATGTTTTTAGTTACTTTTAACAGAGTTTAAAAGTTGAGATTTTTTTACTTGACATTTAGCACTTTGAGACTTTTGTTAATGAAAAGTGCATTATAAACTAAATTCATTATTATTATTATTATTATTATTTTTAATTAATATTAAGCGGCAAATGTAGAGTAAATACGGCAGTAAAGTTTTTACAGACGGTAAGATTAGAGCATGACACAGCAAAATTAGAACATGACACAACAGAATGTGGAGACTGAAAGGACTGACCTGCCACTCTTTGCAGTCTGGAAGCTGAGCCAGTCTGAACAGAGACAGGCTGTTGAACAGCTGCCAGAACTACAAGACAAAAAAAAAAAAAAAACCCAGAATGGGTTTAATTAGTAAGAAAATGTCCCCTGAATTCTTAAAACCTTGACCTATTTGAAATTCATCTGGTCTGATGGCATCAGTGACATCACTTTTAATCAAACCTTTATTTATTTAAGACGTTGAGTCACTTCTAATGCAAACATMTTGTACTCACATGACCAAAGAACAGGAAGGGCAAGAGAAACGTCAGCCCCTTCCACATCCAGGACTGGAATCCCTCTTAAAACACAAAACGTCAAGAGTTGAGTTGCTGTTTTTAAATTCTCAAATCAAACCAACACCTGCAGGGCAGTGAAGGTTTTCATTCTATTTTTAATTTCCAGCTGTGTGTGTTGTTGTAAAGTCCACACTGGGTTCTGTGTCCTTGGTGTGTTTCTGTGCTGCCTCTCACCTACAGTCAGATCCATGTTGTGTCTTTCTCCCAGGGCTCGCAGTCTGTACAGACACCCGCTCTGATAGTAGCACTGCAAACACTGAACAAAACCTAATGGAAAAAGAAAATGACCACGCTGTGAACAATTTGAATCATAATCCTACTTTTTTTTTTTTTGTGGAGTAAAACCTGACTTTGATACAAGGAGTAGGCAAGAAACTGGTTCCTGAATGCTTTGTACAGATTTCCATCTGGCCTTAAGGGGTGAGAGGAGAATAAATTAGTTCACCTTCATATGCTTTAAAAATAATTAATTATATATTATTTTATTTATAATTTGAGTGCTCACCACGTCAGCATTACGCCAGACAAAAAAGCTGAGACGTAGTGGTGAAAAACCCACCAGCCTTTGATTCTGTWACAAATTAAATGTTCAAATATTAAATACTAAACTTTAAGTGTAATAAATTAAGCATGAAGGCAGCAAATGGTCACCTGGAGCCATTGGTGATGAGGATACTTTCCCTGATGGTTAAYGTGCAATAATACCACAACAGCAGGAAGTTCAGGACTGCATCTAGGACTCTAAAATCAAAGRCACGAGTCAGACAACATAGACAGCATCACAGGTGACAACACTTTGATTGTTGGACGTACCTGTAGCTCACAAAGAAATAACAAATAAAAGAGAGGAGCAGCAGGAGCACTGTGAGGCACAGCTTGAACTTCTCATACTCATCCTTATAGGCAAACCTGCAAGAAACAATATGTTTTTTAAAACTTTATTCATGACACTGATGACAAAAAGCTTATAGGAATTCATCACCTGAAAAAGTAAGGAACACAGTGTTTGTTTTATGTGTTGGTGCAATTTATTCTTTTTATGATTTCATTAAAGCACATCTTCTGTTGAGTATAGTTGTTTCAGTCAAACCTTGTAAATATCATCATATAAGATGTCACGTTGTGTGATGTGTAAGTGCTCAGAGTTGAGAATGACCCTTAGCTACTACCACCACAGATTTTATCACAGTTTCTGTGAAATTGACTKTGTTTGAACCATTAGCTAAGGTCAGTGAGCTGTGGAGTGGCTCACTATTTTGCTAACAGACAAACAGGCTAGACTTCAGCAGTTAAGTTTTAAGGTCAATCTGTAACACTCAGAGTATGTTGGGGATGAATCTTTGCTTCTATATGCCAAATTTTAGCTTATTATCTATAATATTGACAAAATTTTTATGTTTTTTTTTTGAGTTAGCTGTGGTGGCCATCTTGAATTACGTTTATTCTAAGAGTTAATAGGTTGCTGATGTCTAGTCAATGATTACAGCTGGTTTCATCAAAAATAATTACTTTTTGATTATTTTACTAAAACACTGCAGGCACAAACAAAATCATTAATGCCCACCTTCACTCTTTTATAGTGATAAAAAGTGGTCAGTAATGAAAAAGATACRTACATCAAATAAATGTTAAAAATTAAAAGGTTGCTCACTTTGCTTGCTTGCTAAGAAGAGTCACATTTACATTTCCAAGAACCAGGCTGAGATATAAGCTGCAACACAAAAAAAAGAAAAAACAAGTCAGAATTTTCATCTAAATGTTTGCCTTTTAACAATTTTGAATTTTTCAGCTTGAATCACCCATTTTTCTTTGGAAGGAACATTTCCATTTCAGACAAATCGTGTTCTCTTTTCTTGATTTTCTTCTTTAACTCCTCCAGCATCTTCAGATCTTCTCCTGATGATCCTTTGCTGCATCTACAAATCAAAAGATTAAGTTTACTGTCTCAGTCATTTGCTCTTACAACAGATTAATTAAAGTCTGGTTGTTTTAACATTTGCCTTATTATTTTTTCCCTTCTGCAAACACTTTTCTGACCTCCTGCACTGCATTTATCTACACGTTCATAAAAGGTTCAGGGTGTGTGCAGACATACTTCTTTACACGACGAGACGTCTCCTTCAGTTTTTTACGCTGATGGGAAATAGACGTAGAGCAGTTGTTCTGGTGTTTACAGATTTCATCCAGTTTCTGTAAATACATTTTGTGTGTTTCCTGTGGAAAAGAATGATGTATGTATAATGACCAATAAGTAGCACACTCACAAGTTTCTGAAGAGATATGATTCGTAAACAAGCATTAGAGCCAAATGACAATGCAACACTGGTTAATTTATCTGATTTCATGTGAACTGGTTAAAAACTCACAACAATACTTGTTTGCTAGAAATTGTGACCCATATGAAACCCCACCTTTTTTTCTTACCTGAAGTTTTTGACACTCTTCCTCTAGACATTTCCACTCCTCCGGAATTTCTGTTAAAACTTGAGTCATTTTAAARTCTTTGACACCAAATCCAGACCTGCTTGAAAAATTAGCAGCACCTGTTAATTCTCTATGCGCTAGAATAAAGAGCAGAACTGCTGAGGTATCACTTAGGTGTGCATCATATCGCCGGTTTATTGCATGAGCTGAACTTTCACCAGCGTTATCACTCAGAAACCTGGAAGTGTTTCACGTTATTGTGAACTACATTACGTATGAGGTGAAGACTAGAGGTTAGAGTTTCTACCTTTGCCATGGTTCACCTCTGTGGTTGCTCTTTGAACCCTGACTGTAATGTTTGCATGCAGCTGCACATTGGCATCATCTGCTGGACAGAAGAGAGGTGTTATTTACTGTTAAATACAGATGCTTTGTGTGTGAATGATTCTCATACAATCCCTTAAGACAGTGGTTCCCAAACTTTTCAGCTTTTGACCCACAAAATAACAGTAGCAGAGACCTGTGCCCCCAGTTATTTTTGGATGATAAACATTTGTATCAGGCCAACAAAACATGGGCATAGTAACAATATTTTTATACTACATTTATCCATTTTAAATACACTAACGTCACTCCTTTGTAACAAMTAAGGCAAAAATGTAAATAATTCAGAAAATCTTTTCAGGACCCCACCTTGATGTTTCGGGACCCCACTTTGGGTCCCGACCCCAACTTTGGGAAACACTGCCTTAAGACATTAGTTTAATATTTGTAAAATTTACAATGCTATAGTCATTTTTGTGTTGGATAATATTAATAAATTGTGTCAGTCTGCTTACTTTGGGTTGGATCCAAAAGTTAATCAGTTGTAAATGTACATTTAAGGATAAATTTAAAAGTTTCAATAAAATCCATTCAGTGGTTTATGAGATATTTTAACATACAAACAGGATTGAATTCCAACAGTTARGCCAAAGTTTCAAGCAAAGATCTTGCACAATGAGTAGTGTTTGAAATATGTGATGTGAATGACCAAATTTTAGCACAACAGTTTTAAAATTGACCAAGTTATGACCATTTATGTGTATTTGAAGGCCAGTTGACTGTGGGAACCACCTTGATTCAAGCTGACTCCAAAAGATAATCAGTTGTAGATGTGCATCCAGAGTTACTTTCTGAAAGTTTCATTAAAATCCTTTCAGTGGTTCTTGAGATATTTTTGCTAACAGGGAGACACACACATACATCAACTGCACGCTGTGTTGTGTTACGAAGGAAACCRAACTCTGTTAAAGCTTCATTAATTAAATTAGTTCATTCATTTGTATRGCATATAACAAGATATGTGAAATGACTGGAGTGTTAAAAGCAATGTTCCAGTCTTACATTTTTATGTATCAAAAATATCCCTTGATATGTCCATCATAACTCCTGTTGTCCTTGAGTCAAAGTGACCAAAGGCTTCAATTTCAAATTTGAGTTATTTTGATCAAAGGACAACAGAAACATCAGTGTAAAAAAAGTTTCCCCAATTGAATTCAGCTTTTATTCTGAAAACACTTTTTTAGCGGAAGTGCTCACTCCGCCTGAGGGAGGTAACAGAGCGCATGCGCGTCCAAGCGACAGCAGCCGGTTAGTTCTCCAGCTGTGTGTTGGTGAGCTCAGTGCATCTGCAGACCTAAGGAGACAGTTCATCAATCTAGCTCTGACCTCTGCTCCTGGACAACAGCAGCGAGGTCAAAATTTTGAACGAAGAACAACCAACGATTAATGACAAAGAAGGTAAGACTCCATTTCTGACCCTCCAGTCATTTCCGCTAATGTTACCCCAGTAAGCTAGTACTAGCATCGTCAGCAGGTTGTTTATGATCAGAGTGCTTTTTCTGTTATCTACGATATACATGTGAAGCATGAACTGTGTGGATAGGCTGGAAACAATGTAGACCTGTTTTTAAATGTATTTATTATTTTTTCTCGATTAATAAAATCATAATAATGAAGTAGGCAATTCACAGGGACATTGCAATAAATAAACACAAAAGTATMTAATGAATTTCCAACATTACATTTGATTTTTCAAGTTGAAATGTGTTTTAGCCTTATGAGTGTTGTGTTTATAACCTTCCCTAGCAAATCGTCTGTGTACAAGACTAAATCTGTGAATTACAGATGCAATAACACACGGATTATTTCAGTGATGACTAAACTAAGTGCCCATATCTCAAATACCAATGCCTAACACGATTTAAATAAAAGGAAATATGGGTTTTWAAAAGTTTGATTAAGCATTATTATGTAAGACTGTATAGTTTCCTAATCAATGAGAACATTATCATATTCATCAGTAGCAGTAATAAGTTATTGTATTATATTGGTAAAGCAAAATGAGTTGATCCAAGACTTCAATTTACGCTTTACTCATTTAAATATTTATATTTGTGACCCATCATATCGAAATGAGGATTAAGTCAAATTAGGTCAAAATGATCTAATCACATTTCCAGGTTCCTGGCTTTGAAAGCTACATTTTGATACCTGGTTCATTCTGATATCATAAGTGGATCCAGATATGTGACTTAATTTGTCTTGTTGGTTACAATGATGCCATAATACAATAATACTTAGTCTGCATCCTAATTTTATGTAATTTTAATGAGGAGTTTTTGATGTCACTATAGTATTTGAATATTGAGATTTTTCAGCTGGAAAGAAAAAACATTTCTAGCTCACAGGGAAAATCTCAAAATTGTAATGCGTTTTTGCTCAAAATCAGTTTTTTTGTTGCTACTGCTCAAAAAAGTGTTTGAGAGTTTTGTTTTATGTTTATATTTCAGACAGTTCATTCAATTGATACATTGATAAGGCATTTATTTATCWTGCTTTGACAAAATGCAATTTTTGCAAACATTTTAATCAAAACACTATATTTGCCGGTTTTTCTACAYACCACTTTTAGACTTAATCCTCGTTCTGATGTGATGGGTCACATTTAATGATGAATTAGTTGGCAAGTTCTCAGTGAGCATCACTGTTTATGAGCTGATCGTAATGTGTCTCAGATGTAGGGCTGCCACGATTAATCGATTAATCGACGACTAATCGATTATTAAAATAATCGATGACTAATTTAATAATTGATTAATCATTTTCTTTTTTTGTTGTTGTTCTTTACTTTGTTTTTCTCTCCAAACTGCTTTGACACCTTCCACTGCCACATCTGCCTTTCTGTCCTTGACACACATGCACTGTAGTGGTAACTGGGGTAGGCCGTGGACRTCACAAGACATTATACAGACAGGCTCTGGTATCATGGCTACCTGACAACGGAACTCAAAAGTGTGGGAACTTTTTAAGAAAATGAAAGAGAAACCTGTGTAATATCTGCAGAGCAGAACTTACCTTCCACAACAATTATTTTTAGTTTGCATATAGCTAAAATCTAACCATGGTTATATAATAGCAGCTGCATTCTGACACGATAAGCTGTATGTTTTATATTCAATTAACGTATGATCYGATTAGTCGACTAATCGAATAAATAATCGGTGATTAATCGATTATTAAAATAATCGTTTGTGGCAGCCCTACTCAGATGAAAACTCAGTGTTGATGTTTGTTGTCCAGCAGACTGGTAGAAAATGTGTGCCGCCATCTACGTCCTGTCAACGGTAACGGGCTACGTGCTCACCTCTGCCCTGCTGCTGAAATGTCCGGGTCTTCTGCACCGGAAGAAAAGAGAGACGTTCCTCAGCCGGCACATATCCCACCGAGGAGGTGAGTCACAKCAAAATGTGTTCAGCTTTTATACARTACATGGATGCCATTTACTTTGTGTTTTTCTTGGATAAATTTTGTTAAGCACATTTTCAACTTGTCATGACGTGCTAGCAGTGGTGCCTTAAGAAACTATAAATTAAACTTTAGCTTATTAACCCGGGAAGGCTACATTTTGAGCTATGTATGGGTTCCACTGTCTTGCAGATGTGCCAATACTTCATGTTTATCTTTTCTGTTACAGGAGCAGGAGAAAACCTGGAGAACACAATGGCAGCTTTCAGACAGTGAGTAGAAAGCTCTCGAAGGTTCGAACTTGGCTCCTGATTGTCCTTGTGATTGTGGGCAGCGTGTGTCATCTGAGCCGTCAGCTTTGTCTTCTTGCTGTAACATAATCACGCAGAAATCAGTGCCTTATACCACAGCCGAGGTCAGCACCATGTGACGTTTCTCTTTCTTCTTTTGTCATGTTAACTGGGCTGTGAACCACTTTATTTTGACTCAGCATGTGTCACGTTTCATGCCGAACTGTGTTCCAAATGTCTCCGTTTGGGACTATTGGCTTGGATTGTGTGACCGCAGTGCAAAGAGTCAAAAAATACATTCTGTAGTGTGAAAGGTTTTAAATTGCTTGTCTTTTAATATATTTGGTTTCCAAGCAGGCAGACTTTCTTTTTTATTAATTTAAGTTTTTTGAGCAACAATTCTTCAGGCTCTCAGAAGATTTTATTTCATGTTTTATTTTATTTTTGCAGACTTAAAAATACCAGTAAAGAGGACAAGTAGAAAACAAAGAAGTGTCAGGCATAATAATATCCCATCTACAGCAGATGAACAGTATCTGAAAGCAAAAATGACATTTGAAAGAGAAAATAAAATTGGAGAAACAGTAACGATATGACAAAGAAACAGAGCTGATAATCTRCTATTAACTCTGAGAATCACTTTGTTGGTGCTTAAATACAATTTTTATGTGTTAAACTGCTATTTTTGGTAATTTTTTATATATTTATCTAAAGAAATAGAAACTGAAAGTGTTTTTGTCCTGATGCATTTCAGTAATCCAGGTCTTACAGATTTTTTTTCTTTTTGAAAGTGTCTTTGTGACAGATTGCTGGTAACAAAGTGGCAAAAGATCTATTTTAAAACTGGCTCTTTGTTAAGTAGTCCATTGTGTGCTGACAGAACTCTGCTTTGCTGGCTGAAAATGATCATGTACTGAACAGGTAGTGAGTGAAAAAGAAGGCAAAGTAAAAAGAAACACTGATAAACAACCAAGTCTGCCTCTTTGGAAGTAAAGCGCGACAAAATGGGGACGACTAAAGACTTCTGCACAGTGTTTTAACCCAGCAAAAGCTTCTCTGTTGTGGCTGTGAGTCCAGTGTGTGCTCTGTGTGTTGCTCCCTGCAGTGCGGTGGACATCGGCACCGACATGCTGGAGTTGGACTGCCACCTGACAAAGGACGGACAGGTCGTGGTTGTCCACGATGCCAACCTGCAGAGGGTCTGCGGCGTCGATGCCAACATCAGAGACACGCCCTACGCCGTGAGTCCGTTTCTGTCATCCTCACGTGACAAATAGTTATTTCCTGAATGTTTTCTAACCGTACATTCCACTCTGTGTTTGCATTAGCTTTGCTGACATGAGAAAATCTTTAGATATGAATATTTATCCCAAACAGCAGCGTGTGGTTTTTGTGTCCAGACTTCAGCACATGAGTAGATTGATCATGTGACCATGTGACAGTTGAGGTGCACTCTGATCCACCTGATTATATCATGTGACAATTACCATCAGATCCATTGGTTTAAAGGGATCCATGATTAGTTGTAACATTAGACTTTATTTGATAAACATATATTTTAACTGTAAAATAAAGACTGTAAAAATACTGTAGGATGTTCAGTTTTTATCATTTTTAAACTAAAAGTTTAAAAATATATTACACGGACAGGGCCATTTTATTTACACACAAAGTATTCTGGGTAAATGATGAAGTGGATAGGTCATCGGTGCGAGGCCGCTAGCGAGCTATATCCACCCTGAAGGTTAATCTTGGACAATATCTGATGATCGACTCTTTTAAATGAAACCAGAGAGCGTTGACAGAGAGGAGAAGGTAGAAATGACTCAGCCTGTAACTGAAAATATGGATGGAGGACAACAGAGCTGCTTCATGGAAGAAGAACCTTGCTTTGATGCTACCACACCACACGTCCCCCTGTCTGTCATGTGGATGGAGGACCTCAGTGATGAGAAGAGAATATGTAGCGCTGAGCTAATACATACAGTATATAAGATGATATCATCGGCGCTAGCGCGAAGGCTAACAGGCTAAGCTGAGGTTCTTCTTCCATGAAGCAGCTCTGTTGTCCTCCATCCATATTTTCAGTTACAGGCTGAGTCATTTCTACCTTCTCCTCTCTGTCAACGCTCTCTGGTTTCATTTACAAGAGTCGATCATCAGATATTGTCCAAGATTAACCTTCAGGGTGGATATAGCTCGCAAGCAGCCTCGCACCAAGGTCACCACGTCATTATTTACCCAGAATGCTTTGTGTGTAAATAAAATGGCTCTGTCTGTGTTAAAAAATATTTTTAAAAATTTACAAAACCAAACAGCCTACAGTATTTTTACAGTCTTTATTTTACAGTTAAAATATATGCTTATCAAATAAAGTCTAATGTTACAACTAATCAGGAATCCCTTTAATGTGAACCAGCAGATCTTCTTATATAATTTGTAGTAAAAATAAAAAGAACTGTATTTTGCTGAGAAGTTCGAAGGTGACAGGTATAAGTGACATTTATCTAAATACTTTAGATTTGAAGATGATCTCTGTGCTGTTGTTAGTCCATCAGTTCATCTCAGAAGTGATGATCCGAGCTCTGAAATGTCTGCAGACCACTGACTGCTGTGCACTCTTTGCAGGAGCTCCCTCCATACCTCTGCAGGCTGGGGGTCACCTTTCAAAAGGGTAAGCATCACAAATCCAGTGTGCTCGTATTAAAGCAGCACTTCAGACTTTTTCGTGTGTCTGTAGAAAGATTATAAGCAAATAACAGCTTACACGTTGCAGATAGGTTTTTGTACAATCTCCATTTGAAGAAATAGTTTATATCTGACAAGTTTGACAAGCTTAGGGGCTAATCTGAGCCGGACAAAGTGGACTGCTGCAATCTTAAAACTACTTTAAGCTCAAAGATTTTTTTAGCRTCATGCAAACATTATTGGTTTATGCAAACACATTTGCAAACCGCTTGTTTGCAAGTGCAAAAAACACAGAATCAGCTAGCTTTAGCATGTCMAGTAGAGCCTGGGTCACAGTAACATTAGATTATTTCACCCCTCCAGCTGGGCTCACAAAGAGCTTTGTTAAACTGGGTTAAATCACTGTGTTTCGAAAATGTGATGACAGCTACTCTGACTAGCCTTTAGCTCGTCAGCCTGGTCAAAACTAAACTATTTCTCCAAAAGGAGTTTGTTGAAAGAGCTATCTACACCAGGTAAGATATTAATTGTTCATAACCATGATGTCTCAGTCAGTTTTAATCTCTATCTTGATGTTTTCTTGTCTTTGTCCGTGCAGAGTGTTTTTGCGAGGGCGGCGAGGACAAGCGCATCCCGCTCCTCAGGGACGTTTTTGATGCCTTCCCCGACATCCCCATCAACATCGACATCAAGGTCAACAACGACGCACTCATTAAAAAGGTGTGTGTTGTGGGGTTTTAAGCATTCAGGTCTCCTTTTTTTTTTTGTTTTAAGTGATTTAAGTTTAAAGCAGAAATGAATTTATGAAATTTGCTTGCTTTTAAGTATTAAATTAAAATTGTCAATTGTTTTGTATATATTTTTTACTTTAAAATGTTTTACTGGATTCAAAGTTAAATTGTTAGATTGTCTCAAATTGCATTTATTCATCGAAAATGGTAATTTAGAAGATTTACCAACTCGGTTATGGAGAAATGAAGTTTTGTGTTGAAACTTTTTGATGTCTGCAGGTTTCTGAGCTGGTTGTTAAATACGACAGAGAGCATCTGACTGTGTGGGGCAACTCCAGAAGTCAGATTGTCAAAAAGTGCTACAAAGAGGTACGTCTACAAACTCACCAACTTGTTTTATTTCACATTTTTCACTGCATATACAGCAGGTAAAATAAGTATTGAACACGTCACCATTTTTCTCAGTAAATATATTACTAGAGGTGCTAATGA
>NW_013952586.1:648670-650625 GCF_001266775.1 Austrofundulus limnaeus | reverse complement strand
TCATTAGCACCTCTAGTAATATATTTACTGAGAAAAATGGTGACGTGTTCAATACTTATTTTACCCGCTGTAAATACTCCAAAATTTAATTTATTTATTTATTATGTAATATAAATTGTATATTCATCATGGCTATTTCAAGTCTATATTGATATATATAAGTCGCCAGAGTTAATTATAAATCTTTAATTAAATAGTTTTTTGGTCAAATGCAGTAGGGAACAAACTGCAGTTTTAGCATCTACTGTATTTAAGAGAGACTTTAGAAAAATAATTTGTTCAAGTGTGGGCTCATGTCTTTACTTATTCATAGTGACTTCAAACTGTTAGAATTAACCTCAGTATTTATTTATTTGTTTGTATTTGTTGTCAGAACTGCCATATTCCTGTGCTGTTCAGCCTTCCCAGAGTGCTGCAGCTGTTAGGTCTCTTCTACACCGGTCTCCTGCCCTTTGTTCCACTGAAGGAACAGTTTCTGGAGATCCCCATGCCTTCCATTATAACCAAGTGAGCATTCAGATATTATCAAATGTCTCTGAAGWGTATGAAAACACCTGGTTTCAGAGGATTGAGTCATCAGTCATAGTGCTGCCCGTACATTAGTAAGAAGCTAAAGTCACGCTTTTCTTTCTTATTCCTGTCTYGCAAATGACCCCTGAGCTGAATAATACACACATTTTTCTACATGGATTATTTAAAAAAAATGTTACAATGGCATTTTTATCTCAAGCTGTTTTTGTAATAAAAAAGGGTAAATGGTTGATTTTGTGTTTACCCCAGTGAACAATTTGTAAAACTCAGCCTAAAAGAACTTTATCAGTGTTTGAAACYGAAGTCTGCAGACATCTGAGAACCTGATTGGAGTTTAGAAAGAACTCTTGACTGTTCAGCCACATTGTTTCTTTATCTGCAGATACACACATTAGAGTTGCTGCACGGCCAAAGTTTCAGACTTACAGTAGTTTGTTAGATTTGTTTGTTTTTGCCTCTCAGCTCAGATTCTCCACRAGTAAACACAGTGCAGCTTTTTTACGGTTCACTTCCTCTTAAATGCTTTCTCACTGATGCTCAACAAGTTATAATAACACTAAAAACTACGGTATAAGATTTGCGTCTTCTGTCTTTTTTTCCTGCTGAATTTCTGCAGAACTCTTTGGCTTATTTAATCTATTTGTTGTGGTGTCTGTCTTAGACCGCTTCTCCTGAAATATTTCACTTTTTGTCTGATTCACAGACTAAAGAGTCCCAACAGCTTAACAAGGAGTCAACGATTGATCGCCTGGCTCGCCGACACGTACGTTTCTCATTCGTCCAAACATAAAGTTGATATTTTCCAAGAGTCTATTCTGATGTTTTTTTCTGTCTCTTTTGCTTGTTTGTTTCTTTGTTTTAACGACAGTTTTAAACTTGAAAAACCTGCATTGCTGAGTTGCTGTTGAAGTCGTCTTTTTATAGCTTTAAAAACAGCACAGCTGTATGTCATAAAGTACACTAACACAAGGGTTTGTTGAATGTCCGTCTAAAACAAAGATCTTGAGTGACCCTTGGGAGCTCAGAGTATGTGATGAGGATGAGTCCAAGCCACTACCACACCAAAGTTTAGCTCAATATTCATAAAACKGACTGACTTYTAGTCATTTTTGCGTTAGYTAAGGTTGATAAGCCGTGGCAGCCAGCTTGATCAGTTGTAGATCCGTCCACTGGGTCAGGAGTAGGGTTGGGCAATATTGGCAAAAACATTAATCACGATTAATTGTGGTATTTAGCCGATAACGATTAATTTGACTATTGAATCCCTGGACACCCTTATTTCGTAGTCACATGACCAATTTAGTGGGAAAGATTTGATCTTTGTAAAGAAAATTCTTTCAAATTGTGTGAAAATTACAGATTTCATGCTATAGACTACATCATTATTTTAAATTGTGTTGATAGATAAATAAATTACAGAACTT
>NW_013952586.1:642341-647238 GCF_001266775.1 Austrofundulus limnaeus | reverse complement strand
GTAACTTAATCGATTAATGTTTTTCTGACTATTAATTGCACACGATACGATTATGCCCAACCCTAGTCAGGAGATATTTTGCTAACAGACGAAACAAACAAACTGAGCTAATAATTGATGTTAATTTCTACTTTTCTGCTGATGTTTTTTATTCAAATATTTTTGTCTTGCAGTTTGCTGATGAGGAAAGCTCTTTTCCAGCATTTAACTGCGAGGGGAATCCAGGTAAGTCTGCTGCTGCTCTATAATACTCCTGTAGAGAAATAAAACAAAAACAAAATAACATAAATATATGACTGGAAGTGTAGTAGGTGATAAATAAGGAAAGATATTTAATATTAATCTGTGTTAAGTCACTTTGTTTTGGGGGTTTTAGTAGGTTTTGCACATCCATAAAGATTTTTAACAATATTTATCATCTTTTGAGTTGTATATACAAATTCATTTCATTTCTTGAGTCCCAGAAGTCACAAATAAAACCTTTCCACACATTAAAAAACATACTGTGTCCACCTGTAAGCTGACAGCTGTTAACTGTCCTTGAAGTGTTGTGCTCTATTCTGAAGCAGCTACCAGGAAATGTTCAGCTTTCCTACAARTTTAAATATAGACTAGAAAGGCTGTTAGATCTGTTTGTGTGTGAACTGTCCTGCGTCTGGTTTCAGGTGTACATCTGGGTGCTGAATGATGAGGAGGACTACAGAAGGGCGTTCGATCTGGGGGCCACAGGAGTCATGACAGATTTTCCCACCAGGCTTAAAGAGTTTATGGATAGGAATGGCATTTCTAAACCCCAGTGACCCGTCGGAGCTCACCTCACCTTCGAGCTCGCTGACCTGCCAAACCGCCGCTCCACCTTCAACCCCGCCCCCCTCTCTCTCTCACTGCGTGCATTCCTGCAGGGCGCCACAGAAGAATCACTCTGATGCTCCTGTCCCGGTGATTTAAAATAACTTTTCTAGTTGTGTAAAAATCCCTAAAGGGGGTATTTCTGTGTCGAGTGAGCCAGCTGTTGGAACCACCTCAAACTCGTTGCAAATATTTTCGCTTTCAAGCCTGCACCGGTGAGCCAGTTTGTGGGTTCATACGAGCTATTTTAAATAAGAACCTAGAGTTCTTTAATATATATAAAGGAATAATATAATAAATATATATATAAAGAAATGCCAGAGTTTTAAACTACCATCATCTGATGGTGAGAAATAATAGAGTGAGAGCTGTTTTTGATTGAATCTCTCTCAATACTGTGTCTGAGTATGTGTTGGACGTGAATCTACCACACCAAATTTTATTTCAGTAACCATAGAATGAGTTATATCCATTATTGTCTTAGCTCATGTTGACTAGCTTAATAAATCTGTTGTAGATGCAAATCTGGTGAGAAAATCACTCTAATTTGTCCAATGGTTTATGAGATATTTTGCTAACAGACATTTTATTACAATAGTTAATGATAAAGTTTAAAATACAAATCTTGCACAACTAAATACTGCTCTAATTATGATTTAAACTTAATCTCTATTTCTCCCCAACTGACTAAGTTAGAGGCGGGGTTGATAAAGCTGTGGCGGCCATCTTGAATCAGGTTGTCTCTAAAATTAAAGTAGACGTTCATCCAATGATTTGTTTTTTTAAAAGTTCAATTAAAACACAACGACTTCTTCATGACATTTTTGGACTATTAGTCAGTGAAACACCAGCCGAAGCATAAATACACACAACCAAAAGTGTGTAAACAAAAACATCAAACCATTAATTCTGTTTATGAAGAATGATAAACACTTGATCTGCCACGCTTGTTAGTCTGGCAAAACTTAATAGACATTTTTATTAAATGCACCCCCCACTGCTACCTATTTAAAATAGATTTATTTTAATATAAACATTAAAAGAGAGAAATATTTATCTAGCTGCTGCTACAAGAACTCGCACAAACAGCTGCTCTTATCTTTCCTGAAAGTTGTTTGTAAATAAGAAAATGAATTAATTTATTTGTGATTTAATGTAAAATACAGTGTATGATGTTGTTCCTGTCAGTCGATTCTGACAGATGAACTAATGACGTTCTGATCACCTGACTTTTACCATAAAACCCATAAACTTGTTCTTTAGGTGAAATTGAAAGTTCATCTAAAATTTATATAATTGGACATCTATTGCAAATACAATCAAGAAGAAAATCATCCAAAGATAATATTTAAGGTGGACAAATCTGGTGAACTTGACAGAACATCCAGAGTGTTTTTACTACGCTCCCCTTTAGGTAATCAGCCCTTTTAAATTGCACTTTTTGTTTCCCAACTGTACATTTTCACACAAAACAGTGTTAGAAGTCTGTGGTATTTAAATCCACATCGTCTCAATAGGCTGGTCTAGAAAAAAGCAACAAAACCACCTAAGTCATGTTTGTGAGTCTTGGTTATTGTATTACACACAACTTCTTTCATAAAGGTTTACAGAAGTGAAGCTGTTTTATTGTTTATGGCTGATTTTTCTTTGTCGCGTTCAAGAAAACAATAGAACCACCAGCAGATGTAGCTTCAGTGTTAACTTCCCAGTTTCTGTTTTTATTTTTATTTTTTATGATCAGACGGCTGCAGCTGTAAGAAACTAGTCAGATAAATGTGAGTTTTTATGTGCTGGACGCTGCCAAAGTGAACTTAGTTTCTCTAAGTTTAACCCTAAAATGAGCAGTTTGACAGTGGAGGTGAAGAGTTTCTCATATCTGCAGAACGTTTCTGAAAACACTAWTTACTGTCGTAACCACTGCTTTGTGTCTTTTTTTATTTTTACATGCAAGTGATCAGAAGTTGTTTCTCAGAATCAAAGTCCTGGACAGTGATTAAAAGGGGACATTTTGCACAAATTATGAATTTTTCTATATATCTTTACGTCAGTGTGACAGTAAACATATTTAAGATATTCAATATTAACAATATTTAAATCATCTGGCATTTCATCAACAAGGTTTGTTGTTTGTTTTATTGCTGGCATTTGATTTTGATGTTCATTAAATTAAAAAAACAAACTTTAAGACAAGATTCCTGCATCTCTGCTGCAGACAGATGTAAAAGTTTCAATCCCAACTTGTGATCATGTGTTCGGGGTCTGTACTGAATGTAGTATTGTTTGAATGTACTGTATTTTGTACTCAATTTAAGTGTTTTGTTTCCTGTTCTTTATTTTTCTTTTATGGTCTTTTGAGTTCCTACTGTCTTGTTTTTTGTTTGGTTCATATAGGAATAATGTGAAAGACTTGATTTCTAAATCATATCGGGGGGGAATTATATTTTTATAATATTGTGTTGCAATGAGTGTTTTTTGTTTGTTCATGATGATGTTTGTGTTTTACTGACATTCACTTTATCCCACCTACAATCATCCATTTGATTGCATTAATAAAGCAAACTGTCTTCATATTGACAAGATGTAAATTTATTTCTACAGATGTGCACATGTTATATTTATGAACAAGTTAGACTGTTTTTCTCCTTTGGTTACCAGTTATAAATTAATTTGTTACCAGTTATAAATGAATTATATCGACAGGTCTCTGATAAAGTGACACAAGATGGCGCTTTAGACTGGATTAAGAAAGTTTTTACCTGAAGCAGAAAAGTTAACCAGGTTATACAGATTTAAAAATCAACTTCTTCCAATGAAACGTTTTTATTATTTTTTTTATTTTGACAATCATTAAAATATTTAGCTTTCTTATCTAACTTTGTTTATAGAACCTGACTGTCTGGAGAGCTCTGTAAAATAAAATATTCAGTGATTAAGGAGCTTACTCCTCATTGGTTACTCCTCTTTGCTCTCCACCAATAGGCAGGATGTTGCCATGCCCTGTTGGTTATCTGATTGGTTGAAACGCTTGTCCATTAACTTATTAAAAAAAAAGTTGCTTCTTGACGAAGAGTGTCAAGTCAAGATAGTTAATGTCACGTTCGGCGCTTTAGTTGCGTTTATCCGGTGTTATGTAAAGCAAACCTTTGAGTTTAGTATAAAATGWGGAAGAGACAGCTTTTATGAAAACCTTTCTGAGCGGGAATGTTTTCTATTTGTTTCGTTAAAACGTGTTTGCCTCTAAAACGCCACAAAAACATTACAAAACATGCTTCTTTATGTATTCATCGAGAACAAAGCTATGCTCAACATAAAAAATGCGTTACATTAATTCAAAACTTGAAGCTCGAGAAATCCTCTTCCTTAAACACTGCAAAGCAGCTAAATCAGCCTGTTTTCGGAAATAGCGGTTTCTTTCTGCGCACAGGAGAGTGTCCGGGGGGTGAATCCTCTTGCTCCGGCTGGTTGCTTCATTACTCTCTGTCTSCCTCTGTAAACTCCGCTGCCAGTCAAAACAAAACATTGCGTCTCTGCAGGACTTGCCAAGGCCTGGAGAACGGAGGAAATTTGCTTGGGGAAGGAATGCGAAGAAGGTTTTAGAAATTGGTTCCTTCACCAGGACTGTGAGGAGGTGCGACRTTTTTTTCTCTGCTACGTGGTGATCCGCGTTTTATTCCTCTCAAAGGTATGCCATGTTTTTTTTTATTATTATTATTACTACATACCATCCTAATGCGCGTTATTACGCACTGTATTCTATTCCTCTGGATCCTGAGGCTAAGACTAGTCCTATGCAGCATGTCAAGTGTTTTCAAATTGAAATTTTGATGAGTATAAATACGTTTCAGTCAAGTTTGTGGTGAGGGTTTATTTTGATGGAGACGCATGGTAAACCTGCACGTATGCGCCACCATCCTTGTGATTGGAACGGACGCATGTCAGAGGTGATCAATGCAGGTTATCACATAATCAGGTCACGTGACTGACTGCAAACTCTGCAATTAGCTACTTGTCCGAATCATTGCAGCTGGAGTGAATATATATATATATA
>NW_013952586.1:633540-642190 GCF_001266775.1 Austrofundulus limnaeus | reverse complement strand
ATATATATGTTTGTTTTTTTTAGCACAGCTGAGTGGAGGCATCCCCGCCATCTGTGGTGGCTGAAGTTCTGCCCCAGATAAGAGTGCGCTACTTCCTGTGACCTGATTCACACCAGTAATCACACATTTATACTGTAATCCAACTCTGCCTGCTTTCACTCATCTTCTGATTCCAGCATACACACCTGCAGGGGAGGGAATTTAAGCATTTTACACCCCTCATCTTCAAGAAAAAAGATAAATTAAAATCCAATTGAGTGAGTTAAAAAAAAACAAGTTGAGTTCTATTTTTATTGCAGTGCATGCGTGCAGATTGCCATTGATCATKTGGTCAATATGAGGAATTGTAGATGTGTGTGTGTGTTGTGGGGGTGGGGGTCTGCAGGCCCTATGATCCTTCATAGACAGCTTGTAAACAAAAAGTTACCCATACTGTTTACAGTTCTGACAAATGAATTCAACTTTGTGCTGTTTACCCCCCTCTTTGACATCCAAACGAATCAGACAAAAAATAAAAATAAAAAAGGCCAGAGCCCAGCCCAGGCAGGCAGGCAGGAGTAAAGCAGAAACCTGCACAGAGAGGCAGGAGCATCACYACGGGTGAGCGGAGGCAGTGATGTCATGCTGCTGCTGTGAGCTGCTGGAGGAAAGGACATCAGGTAACCGTGTCAGAGCAGCTCGTGGGCGGTGAAGCACATCCAACACTGACGGAGGCAGACGTCGTTTCTTTGCCCTTCACCGTTTCTCTGCGCTGACTTACAGTCAGAGACAACATCTGCAGCATCAGGGTGTTACATAACACTCTTTTTTTCTCTTGCTGTTGTTGTGGGTAGTGTTTTTGGTAGGGTGCGTTTGGCCGGGGACTCGTAGCCTTTTTGTGATGACACTTAGAAAARACCAGAATGGACAGCTCAGTGACCTCAAACAACCTGCTGCAGGACTGATGAGTAAACAGAAAGAGGCAGCAGTGGGGAAAAAAACAAAATATGCAAAGTGAGAAGAAGGCAGACGTTCAGATCGACGTGTTTAGATAGAATTATTGGATCCCGCCTGCRTCTCTGCAGTCATCTGATCATTTATGCCATTTGTTTTGCTCACAGAAGCTTTTGTAGGTTGTTTGTTTGCATCAGCATTTTGCAGAGCTTCATCTTCATCCTCAGCAATGTTGCTTAGCAAAGTAATATGGAGGCTTGTCCCCCTGACGAGATGTTTATTTTTTTTCCAAGTTAGAATAAATGTGTGCAAAAAAAAAAGGAAACCCTTTATGGGTTTAAATAAAAGGTTATCATGTTAACAAATGGTAAAAACAATGTGATTCYATCAGATCAGCTGTGGATTTTAGTGCCACAATCACATCATCTGCTGATTGGATTAAGTTGACTGAAATACCACAGAGGATGCACCGAGCTYAAAGCAACAAAAGCATTTCCTCCAGTCTGCAGTCGGACACATTGTGTCCAAGTGAATCACCCCAAGACAATCAACTTTTACAGTTAGAAAAACTATTTCTGACTCTTTTATTTGTTTTATTTATTTTTACTAAATAAAATGTGTCTAGAACACAATGCGATCATCAACCAGTGGCTTGCAGACCACTTCTAGCTTGCTGAGGAAGCTTTTCAGAGCCTTTTTTTTTTTTTTTGTTGCTTGAGCCCGTGTTCTCTGGATTTGACCCGTTGCAAATGTTAGATGCACACAAAYGCAATGGGTGACTTTTTAAGCTGCAACATACGGGCATGGTGGGGAATCAAACCTGCAACTTTCCTGTCACAAGACAGCTGCCCTATGACTCCTGCGCTAGAAGTTCGAAATCAAAAGAACCCATTCTGTGTTTAAAAACTTTTCCTGACACCTAAAATGTATAACTGAATCGACATTCTAACTTTAATTAGTATTTTACACATTAAGACAAAAGAATTAAACGTTTTTGTGTAAACGAGATGCTCAATCATGTTTCTTGGCGACTGCTGAACGCAAAGTGCYGACAGATAACTTGAGGAACTCACACAGCAAAAACAGGAGTGTTAACATTTCAGTGTTAAACTTTTGGGTGTTGATTTAACACCCCCCTAGTGTTATTTTAACACTTTCTGAGAACACTCACACCCAGTGTTGGTGTTAATTCACAGTGTTGATTTCCTCAGTGTTGTCTCAACACTGGACAGTGTTAAATAAGCTCCGCCCACAGTTAAGTCTTATGTAACACTTAACAGTGTTGTTATATAAACACCATGCAGTGTTGAAAGAAGCATTGTGAAAAGCCCCACCCTCTTCCACCTCATGTCAGACAGACCAGTATTTACCCAGCATTCCTTGCTGAGAAATCTTGCAGAAATGTCGTTTTTGCATGTTTATGACTATTAAAGAAGTTCATGASAGTAAAAATGAGTTGTTCTGGTTWGTTTTCTTGTTCACTTTGATCAAGTTGTTCAACTTTAAGTTTATGTTATTGGCCAAAAATCAACACCATGAGTGAGAGGTTTGACCTGGTGTGTGAAGGGTGACTCCATTATAAGTTTCTACTAACTAATGAGAGTTTGATAATAACTCTTGAGTGTTAAATTTACACTCTCTAATTTCATGGTGCATTGACACYTTGTGGTGTCTGTAAACCTTCATAACACCACAATTTCCTTTGTTAATAATAAGCTGGTGATACTTTTAACACTTTATTTTAACACTGTCAAAATGTTAATATGACACCCAGTATTGTTGAATATTTAACACTGGATGGTGTTACTGTTAACACTGTAKTTTAACACTAAAACAATTTTTATGTTAATGTGACACCAAGAATTGTTGAVTATTAAACACTGGTTGGTGTTAAATTAAMAAAAAAAAAAAAAAGAATGTGATAAAATTTAACACTTTCACAAATGTTATTTTAACACCAGCGAGTGTGGACACATATAGACACTTTGTTGGTGTTAAAATTAACACTGTGGGTGTTAAATTAACACTGTGGGTGTTAAATTAACACTGTGGGTGTTAAATTAACACTGGCATTTTTGCTGTGCAGGAGTGAACAAAAAAAAACATCTTAATAAATTTTATAAAAGGCTGATGTAGCGGCAAACAGTACTCAGGAGCTGTTAACCGGAGAACACGTGAACGGTCGTAGGAAACAGAACAAACGAACAAACTGACAACAGGATGCTAACGAGGGAGATGACAAACACCTGGGGAGAGGTAAGGAGGATCAGGTGTGAGTGGGCGGGGCCAGACCTGGAACTGATAGAGGAGAACGATATCAAGGAAATGAATGTCACAGAGATAAAACTGGTAACACAAGTACAACACTCGAAGCACAAGTACCCAGAACATGAGTCATGAAAGAAATCTAAAAACAAGCTWAAGGATGTATATGAAGGAAATGCACCCTGACAGAGCCTCCTGTTTAAATTGTAAATTATGCAGGTCCATGAGAGTCCTGTATTTGTAACAATCTAATAGCATAACTACTCCACTTTATAATAAAGCTGGTGTATTGGGAATAAAGCAATAAACCAACATAACATTTAACTGGTTTGCTGGATGTTTGTGATTTTTTTAAACTAAAAGAGGCACCTTTTAACTTCACATACATTTTTTTAAATCAAATGTAAGAATTTATTTTAATTCTTATGAAAATGACTTGTCATATTTTCTGGCAGAACTCTTTATTTCAGTGAATTCTAATCTTTTCGTTTGTTTGCAAGACAACAATAATAAATGAGTCAATGAGGTGGCTAACGGGCTAACAAACCAGTAGCATGGTGTAACCAACAAGTTTTGCTCCTTCTAAATGTCGGTTAGGTTCATTGTCAAATTATTTTAGGTTAAAGCTACACAGGACCACTGCAGAGGGACTGAGGAGCCACATGTGGCCCTAGAACCGTTGGTTGTAGACACTTTAATCTTAATTTCCAGCCTGCCATCATTGGTGAACACTGAACCACAACAAACAAGGAAAGGACATTCCTAAATATCACTAAATATCTCATAAATTGAAAGATGTTGATAAAAAAATTGTGATAAAACATGACTTTTTGTTTAAAATAAGACGTTTTTGCAGTGAAACATAGAGCTGGCAGTGTAATAGTTTGGGTATGTTTTACTGCATCTGGACCAGAACTGTTTGTCCTAATGAATGGGATAAATACTTTTGTTTTGTTTATAAACTTTAAAGGTAAATGTATAGAAACAGAGTCAAGTGGCCATTGCAACAAGACAGGCCACAAAAAAAGAAAGCTGCTGGTTTGAAACCACCAAGGAAAAGTTCTGAACCTAATCTAATAGAAGTGATACTGGAGACAGTTTATGAACGGATATACTGGGTCTGAAACAGAAGAAGAGACTGAAATGTGTTCACGTTTAAAGCTGATGAGCAGAAACTGTTCATTAATAACAGATCCGTTTGAATTCATTCTTTAAACACCGGAGCTGCACTGGAATATCAGTTTTTATTTCCGACAGTCCGGTGTGTTAGTTTTCATTCAGAGCTTTTGACACAAGCCAAATGCTCCATTATGGCCAACAACAACAACTTCCAACAAACCTCAGAAGAAGTTAAGAGACCAGGTTACATCATCCCTCGAGGGAACATTACAGTCTCAGAGAACTTAGAGTTACACTAAAACATACCTGCAGAGTTCCTCATTTTGAATTCATCATCCAGACTTCAGTCATATTTATGGTTCTTTTACTTTCAGTGACTTATAACAAAAAGCTGCTGCCGATGCCTAAAAAGATTTACTCACATTCCTGGATCATATAAGACTAGCAACTCATATAATAAGACAGCTTTATGCAGTCAGTTTGATGTCCTTATTAATGAAGWCCATATGCATAAAAATGGTGAGAATTTACATCAAACAAGCTCTCTGACTTGATTTACGTAACGCTGTATATGATTCACAGAACTCAACATTTTCAACAAATCTCAGAGGGTTGTCCTGAAATGACTGAAAGGATAAAGTATGCTGTTGGTTAAACATTCGTCTGTGTGTGTGTCAAGGGTCAGCTCTGACAACTGGACTGTGTCTTTGTTCCCCAGTCCCACGCCGAGGGCACCGAGTCAGAGGAGAGGAAAAACAAGGCCACGTCTCTCTGCCTTATTTATTTATATCCTCGGGTCCTTCCCATGTGCACCCGGAGTCTTTATCAGCCTTTGTCAGGCAATAAACAAAAAATAAATAAATAAAATATTTTTATATGTATACAGTATATATACAGTATTGCAGAGCAGTAACGTGAAGAGGCTCTCCAGATCTCAATAAGGATTTTACGAGTTTTTTCCAAATGGTGCCATAAAAACAGACATGATGGAAGAGAAAACAGAGCACTACAATATGTTGTAAAGGTCATCATCTCCTTAAAAATACAAGGCTAGAATAAAAAAAGAGTCAAGGATTCAGAACTTGTGTTTTCCTGTTGGATATTTGTATAAATCCCAGTTAGGCTTGTACAAAGGGGAACAGCTTTTTATAATAAAAAAAGTAGATTCTTATTATTAGCATGTTTGTTGCAGGAAAGCTGCAGCACTAAAAACACAATTGAAACTGAATGAAGCGCCCAAAACACAAAACTTTATTATGATAGAAAACTCGGGCCACCAATGGTTTAGTCACGGCTAAAATGCGGGGCTTGTCAAAATATACCCTGACCCTCCTGGGCCCTGGGCCGGGTTCCCAGACCGCCCGTCTCTCCTAATCTCCTCGGTGGGCAGGGCTCACCAGTGTGAGTATTTTAAGGGCACAATCTCGGCTGGATGTCATGGAGCGAGTGCGGCACGATCCTCACAGCTGTGCTAAACTCAGCAGATTACCTCTGCAGCCTCAGAGATTTAAAATGTGAACCGGYGCTGCTGCCGACAGATAATCAGCGGGCAGAAAGTCATCAGATTTATAAATCTGTGAGGCTAAACGTGTTTGAACCTATGGTAGAAACTGTGGAACACCTTTAACAATGTCTGACGGTGTTAGTAAAGTTTATTAATCAATGCTTGTAAGCCTCAACCACAAGCCGAGCTCCTTCTCCCTCAGGCCCTGCTCCAGGGAGCTTCCCTGGTTCTCATTTTCCAGGTTCCTGATGCACTTCATKTTTATCCATCAAAGCATTTCAATGGCTCTTAGTCTGACCTCTCCTCTGAGGCCTGTTTTCCCCAAATACYGAAACTCCTCCAACACGTTAAGGTWGTGATTTTGTTTTCCATCATAAGGTGATATTTCTTGGAGCTAGAGCGGGGAGCTCCATCATCCGTGGAGTCGCTGCTCCTCCCCGTCGAAAGGAGTCAGTTGACGTGGTTCTGATTATAATGCCCTTTGAGTGATGAATGTGAATATGTCTGACACCTCTCTGCTGGGGAGAGGRACGTCTGAGTTTCWTTACYGGACTTGTTGCCACRCAGACCCAACCACAKGAGCAGTAGATGTACAAACACACAAACATGCAGATAAACTGGGATAAATTAGGACCAAAAAAACAGAACTAAAGTCCGCTGAGAAGATCTGGGAGCTAGCGTCACCACAGTGTGTGCTCTATTTTTATCGTCTGCCTTTTGCGATGGAGGGCAATCATGTCTCAGCTTGTGTCTTTGTGTGTGTGTAAGTTCATTTGTTTGCCTGTCAGCAAAATATAGCTGATCAACCTCAGCAAACACAAAAATGGCTTCAACTCAGTGAGTTTTTCAGACTTTGAGGTGGTGGATGATATGCTATCCTTCAGGGAATACCAATTCTTTTTTTATTTTACCGGTGTCTAAAACGGTTGTATTGTATTTCACCCAAAAACACAGACTCACTGTTAATTCACATTGKACCAGCATGACAGAGGTTTTGTGGGTTCCAGCTGTCTCATCGTCCCTCCTGTGTCCAGGTGTTCACCTCCCGACCCACCGCCCACCACGGCCCTCACCTGTGTGTTACGGTGCTTCCCCTGTGAGCCGACCTGGGCTGGCAGTCCCTTCTTGCACCGCCCGCCAACACCGCCCATGGTCAGGATGACGCGYTCCAAGACCTTCCAGGCGTACCTGCCGAGCTGCCACCGGACCTACAGCTGCATCCACTGCCGGGCTCACCTGGCCAACCATGACGAGCTCATCAGCAAGGTAACCAGCTCTGTAATGCATCGACTCGAACAGAACACAGCTCTCATTCACGCAGCTGCGAGAAGGATACGTTTTTATTTAAAAGAGCATTACTGCGGACATAAAGACGTAAAGCAGATGAGGAATTATAAAACTAAACAGCAGGTTGAACACCTGCGCATGTGTCAGCCACCTTTATGACTGTGAGCGACTAACGCTATAAGCTGGATTATGAATGTATCATTGCTTTTCCCAAGTGGGATTATGACAGCACGCTCACCTGAGTGCAAAAAGCTTGTGCAGGTTATAAACTGGCTGTGCTAAATGAACTAAGAGAGCAGTTTGGAGTAAATGTACAATTTTATGCAGCTTGAYTTTCATCTCTTGTAAAAACTGAACTTTTTCCCACTTAAAGAAAAAAACAATGATTCTAGGAACAGTTCACGTTCCTGCCTTTTTATTTTTGTTTCATCTTCTTCTCTGCAGTCATTCCAGGGCAGCCAGGGCAGAGCTTACCTCTTCAACTCAGTGTGAGTATTGATCCGAACTCTCCCCCCTTCTGCTCACAAGATTTTACAGGGGGGAAAAAAAGGGAAATAAAACTGCTGTGCATGCTGAAGTTTAGCCAGGAGGGGAAGTGATCTGCTTTGCTCAGGTTAATGATACRTTTGTTTCCCATGAGAGCTTCTTCTGAAGCTCCAGACAACCGGGCCGCGCCTCAGAGCCCAGTCCTAATCAGCTGAACTGAGCCTGAAAACGAGGCTGTCTGAATCCATCGCGCTGCCTCGTCGCTCTGCTCCGTCTGAGTGGGCAGAGGCTTCTTTCATCACAAGTGTATTTTTAAAACTTTTGCTCACGCCTCCTCCTCTCCTCGTTTGCTCTCAGGGTGAACGTTGGGTGTGGCCCTGCGGAGGAGAGGGTTCTGCTGACGGGCCTGCACGCTGTGGCGGATATCTACTGTGAGAACTGCAAGACGACTCTGGGCTGGAAATACGTGAGTGTCCTGGTCCGGTTCACAGCTCAGCCATGTTTGGAGGATGAGAAACCGGGAATAGATTTTTTATTTTGAGCCCTCAGCAATGTTCAGACTGCTCTGCTTTTACTAGTTCAGGTGCAGACAGGGGTATTTACAGAGAGGAGAGAGATATTACATTTATCATCAGTCAGGATGCAGTCATCAATGACTGACAAGAGAAACATTTCCTGCAACAGAGTGAACGCTGAGAGCTGAATGACATTGATGAAATTTGATGAAAATGATGAAACTAAGTCGTTAAAGCTAAAAGAAGTGGAACACTAGCTGAAAGCTATAAAACACAGCACGAGCTAAAACCTAAAAGGAGGGAACTGAAGGCTAAATGTACCAAAAAGCTTGCTAAAAGTAAAAAAGCAGCAAAAGGGTAGTTAGAAATTAAAAGGCAAGTTTACTGATGAAAGCAGACGAACAAAAGCTAAAAATAGGAAATAGATAGCTAAAATCTAAAAGCAGCAAAAGGTTGGTTAAATGCTAAAAGCAGCAAAAGGTTGGTTAAATGCTAAAAGCAGCAAAAGGTTGGTTAAATGCTAAAAGCAGCAAAAGGTTGG
>NW_013952586.1:629470-633230 GCF_001266775.1 Austrofundulus limnaeus | reverse complement strand
TAAATGCTAAAAGCAGCAAAAGGTTGGTTAAATGCTAAAAGCAGCAAAAGGTTGGTTAAATGCTAAAAGCAGCAAAAGGTTGGTTAAATGCTAAAATCAGCAAAAGGTTGGCTAAATGCTAAAAGCAGCAAAAGCTTGGCTAAATGCTAAAAGCAGCAAAAGGTTGGCTAAATGCTAAAAGCAGCAAAAGGTTGGCTAAATGCTAAAAGCAGCAAAAGGTTGGCTAAATGCTAAAAGCAGCTGGCTAAAAGCTAAATGTACCAATAGTTCATCTAAAATCTAGAAGTGTAAAAAGTTAACTACAAGTTAAAAGTAGCAAAAAGCCATTTAAGAGCAAAGAATTGCTATAGTACAGCTAAAAGCTAAATATAGCAAAAAATCTAGCTAAAAGCCAGAAGTAGCAGGGTGGCAAACAAAAACTAAAAGTAGCATTGAAAGACAAAAATAGAGGAAGTGTACAAAAATAAGATAATTCCAGAGGAACTGAAGCACTCTCACTGTGTTTCTATTTTTGAAAAGTATAAAAGTTACAAAAACCAACTTCTGCATAATATTTTGAATGGTTAAAATAGCACAAAGTTTGTCCACTTATTTAGACTGAAAAAMAAAACAAGAAAAATAACATTGCTTGAACACTGACTGCTCTCTCACATCGAATGTCAGAGGAGGCAGTCAAAGACAAGAGCCTCCAGCTAACAGGAAGAAGACAAAATAATGAACTGTCTGAAACACAAACTGGCTTCAGATCAATACATTTTACCTTCTCCAGTCAAGCTCCTAAAAGTTCTGTATATGTAGTACACAATGTATTTTTAGTTGTTTTTTAATTTCACTATATAAATAAGTTCGATTTGATTAGATTTTTTAGGATGTAATTACTAAGAAAAACAAAATCACATCAGGCTGTAAACTAGAAACCATCCCTAGTTGACTGACTGACACAGTGCTTATATAAATAAAATCACTATTTTTGTAGAACCAACCGTGTTTTTGAGATAGACTGCTAGTAGGCAAGGCCTCAAAGAGCCAAAGAAAGACGTTCAGGTTGCCTGATGAATTATTGATTAATTCTATTAGAAAGTATTAGAAAGTCTGACTGCTTAGAGAGAAAAATGCAAAGAAATGTGTGATATCTAAAGACTTCAGCACAGAACTGTAGATAAAACGTGTGACGTTGTGATGACGCCTGTCAGAACTGACTGAACACGGTGCGTTTAGASCAGGACTCATTTTAGGTCTCATGTTAGAAAGAGCTGCAACAGATCCACACCCGTCACATCTCAGCTGAGCTGAAGAGCTGCAGGTTAATCCYGTCAGAAGTCAGAGTTTAGACTATAAAGACAGATGACTGGATCCTTGAAGGGTTTCACACTCACAATCCTTCTTTTCTTTAAACACCCAGCCGGAGACATATGCTGCCGTCTGACTGTGGACAGTTTCTTGTCCGACCTCTAAAAGGAAAACATTCATAACAGAAATGTGAGACTGCATGGATGGACATACAGGACATGACACATCTAACCTCTGTTGATTTTAAAGTCACAGGGTCAGAGGTCACAAGTGAACCCTTTGTAAAACCATGTCCCTGCTCCAACTTTCACCAGAGGAACATAGACAGTGTCCAACAGGACACAGTGAGTCGTCCAATCTGTTTATCCATAAAACAGGACACAGTACATTGTCCTAGTTGTCCACCCATAAGACAGGACACAGTACATTGTTCTAGCTGTCCATCCATAAGACAGCTAGGACAGGACACAGTATTTTGTCCAATCTGTCCATCCATAAGACAGGACACAGTATATTGTCCTAGCTGTCCATCCATAAGACAGGACTCAGTGAGTTCTCCTTTGTTTTACTCCATAAGTAAAGTAAAAGTCATCAAACTACGGCTCCATATTGAATCTAATTTTTATTAAGTTGACCTAAGTGGTCCTCATGTAGTTTGTAGTATTTGTGTAACTTTGATCATTACTTGATGGTGTTATTGTTTCTCATAGTGCTACTCTCGTTAACTCACACCAAGGSTGCTCAAAGTCCTCATCTAACCTCTGTTTTCAGCAGCTCCATGCGTAACTCTGAACATGACTTCATCTATTCAGCATATAAATAACTATTCTCCTTATGTGCTTGATACCCCCCCTCCCCCTGGGAAAACAGCTTTAAAAGTAGCCTGTCTTCTCTGTAGTTTCTATTCCTGTCCGAACCTCACGGGTCAGAGAGAGCAGTGGTCACATGTACCGAACAGCACTGAGCGGAGAGTATAGGTTTTCCACCGCCGTCGAAGGCTCTATGGAGAGGTTTGACCCAGTGCACTTCTGCTCAGGGAAATCTGATAACAGGCCTCTGTAGCTCAGAACCAAAATAGTCAAAGACAAAACAGAGCTCACATGATCGACCGGGAGAGAGAACACTTTACATCCACCTCCTGCGTGACACAGTTCTGGGAGCCGTACGCAGCCGCTGGCAGCACAAAAGATGCTATTAGACAAAAAACAGACAGAATTGTTTGGGTCTGTTTTGTCTCAGGATATTGATTTATTTTTTACTCTGTAGGTTCACTTTGTAAGTTTCCTCTTCAATGTCTTTCCAGCAGAGACAAACAGGGCAGCAACCATTTTTAAAGCTCAGTCGGCACTGATTTGTTTCACAGGCGCCACCATGTGTGCTGTGTGTAGCTGTAGGCGTGTCATTGCTACTGATCTCTGATTTACTTCACTTGGTAGTTTGTCAAAACCCTTTAGGGTATGCATATCACCTACTGCCAGAGTTTAACACTAAGATCAGCTCATGTTGAACAGTGATTGAGCTTTAATCGTCTTGGTCATTCTGTGAAAATAACAGTATGTTTGACTGTACATGTCACTCTCAGAGTGTGTAAAAGGGAATGACTTATTCAAGTTTAGCTCAGTTTTAGCACATCTGTATGGGATAAATCTTGTACCAGCAGGAATTGAATTTGAATTGCTCAGATTGAATCCTGAATATACAAACCTACCTAAACCTACCTTTTACCTAATTTCCCTCTGGGATCAATAAAGTATTTTTGAACTGAATTGAATTGAATGTACATAATTTGAAATTGAATGCATTGCTTTGAAAATGAATTTTACCAAATTGAAACTGAATTTAATGGTTTGAGATTGAATTTAAAGTTTTGTTTCTGAAATAATTTTCTTTGAAATTGTATTTTGCTTTATTAAAAATTCAGTTTGACTGCGTTCAATTTCAGTTCCAAAATTCAGATTTTTGTGTCACATCCTGGTCCTTGAAAAAGCCAGGCAGAGTAATCAAACACAGATCCACAGATTTGTTTCACTTCGGTGAAGTTTCCCTTCTGTATGTAACAGAGTTGATGCAATCCACGGTGAAAGTGACAAAWACAAAGTTATTTTATTGCAGTGATTAGTTTTACCTATATGTAGAAAATGTTACATTTMAATCACATCATGGATCACATATTGATCAGATGCTGCTGCTGACTGATACATGATGTGATGTAAATGTAACATTTTCTACATATAGGTAAAATTAATCACTGCAATAAAATAATTTGTCTGTTTTTGTCACTTTTACAGTGGATTGCATCAACTCTGTTACATTACAGAAGAGAAACTTCACCGAAGTGAAACATAAATCTGTGGATCTGTGTTTGATTACTCTGCCTGGCTTTTTCAAGGACCAGGATGTGTGACACTAAAATCTGAATTTTGAAAATGAAATTGAATTATGGAGCTGAAATTGAATTATGGAACTGAAA
>NW_013952586.1:622801-629283 GCF_001266775.1 Austrofundulus limnaeus | reverse complement strand
TAAATTCAGTTTCAAATCATTAAATTTAGTTTCAATTTAGTTTCAATTTATTTTCAAACCAATGCATTCAATTTCAAATTATGCACATTCAAATTCAATCTGAGCAATTCAAATTCAATTCCTTCTGACACAAGATTTATCCCATACATCTGACTGAGTTGCAGCTATTTTTGTTTGATGCAGTTGATGGCAGCCATCTTGAATTGAATTGAATTTAAAAGTTAACCCACCTGCTGCCCTTGGGTCAAAATGACCCACGAGGTCAAACTGAGACCTCATCATTTTGACCCAAGGGCAGCAGGTGGGTTAAGTAAGTAATGTTATTAAAATCTTAATGGTTTTGTGTGATATTTTGCTAACAGACAAAGAGGGTTGACTCCAAGCACATAGACTATGTGTTGTGGATGACTCTTTGCTACTACCACACGAAATATGAGCAAAATACCTGTAAAATTGACTAACTTTTTTAGTTGTCTTTAATGGTCATTTGACTGTGACGGCCATCTTGGATTGAACTGATTTCAAATGTCTATGTGTTGTAGACATCCACTCATTGATTACTTTTAGTTTCAGTCAAATTTGTCCAGGGGTTCATGAGACGTTTTACTGACAGACAAACAAACTCTCACTCAGGCATGGCCAAAATATTTTTGCCTGCCTTTTCAGAGTTGGGTGATAATTATAAATATTAAATATAAACACGCTCCATGCAAACAGTCTTTTACAGATCGAGTCATTCACCTTCTCATTCTGCTTCTTACTCTACTGAAGCTGCCCACTTAGCAAACATTTGTCTGGCCCAGTTCTGGCCCACACAATGCACTAAAACTCGGTCCAGACACCAAAAAGTATGACGGCCCTTTGGTGGTTTGCCAGAGGTGGTCCATGCATGGGCCAGCACCACATAAAGCAAACCACAACTGGGCCAGTTGTGGTGCACATCTTAAAAACAGTGCCATATTTGCCAGACCTGGCCCACAGCTGTCTGTTATGTGGATATGGTTGTAGTTTCTGGAAACATTGCTGTTCTCACCCTGACTGGAGGTTGTTGTGTTGAAAGCTTTTATTTTGTATTTGTAGTTTGCTCACCGTTTAAACAGTACAGACGAATCATGKCTGCAGGTTACACAAACATCTACAGTTACACTCAGACCAGTGCATTAAGCAGGGAGTCCATGTAGTCATTATCACTTTTTTATAGTTTTTTTTTTTTCAAAATCAGAACACAATGAATGATGGACTGTAAAGTCTGAAAAATACCTTCATAAACCTTGTACAATGCATTTTGCTCAGTGATACTGATCAGTCACAGAACAAGATATATCATGCAAACACATGCAAACATTTAGAAACTTTGATAAGACAAGGCCGGAGTGAAAAACAGGACTGGAACTTTTGTTCTCCTCTACAAAAACTGGAGTGAATTTCTACAGAGAGAGAAGAACAAAAGAAAGCAAATGACGAGTCTGAAACCGTAGTTTTTTTTGCACAGACCTCTGCAGGATAACACTTTCCTAAATACTTTTATTTTTAAATAAATGTGTTTGATTCAGTCAGTGGAGTTGGCTGTGGAACCTGTCACACAGAAACACCTTTCACTGTCTGTTCTCATTACAAGACGGTTTATTTTATAACTCTGGCATGAAAGGCAGTGGGCGATATGCATTCTGCCAAGGAACGTTGTGCCTTTAACTTCAGCTRCAGTTTAAAATACCCTCCTGGGAGGATAACTGCGTGCTGTATCCTGAATTAACTCTTGTAATTTTCCAGCCCCGTAGGCTTTTGGTTTTGGCAGATTATTAGTGGTTAGAGACACTTTGCTGTCAGCGTGTTGTATGATGAGCCCCCCTCTGGTCAGAGTTTTGGTTTTCCTGCTGACAAATTGTTGTGCAGCCAGCTTCTGTAGAGCCAGGAGAAGGTTTTTTTTTCATATACTTTATTAAATGTAAAACATGTTTTATAGTATATGTTCTATCTGCTGTCATTTGAACTCTGTCTCCTGTCCTACAGGAACACGCCTTTGAGAGCAGTCAGAAGTATAAAGAGGGCAAGTTCATCATCGAGCTGGCCCACATGATCAAGGACAATGGCTGGGACTGAGGGAGCCGAGGGACAACCGCACTGAAGGACGGGAAGAGGCGGAGGGGCTCGGGCGGCGATGTGTGTATGTGTGTGTGTGTGTGTGTGTGGGTGAGTGTGTGACTTTGGTTTGGCTGATTTACCATTAACCTCTGTAACTTACTGCCCATCCCTTCCTACCACACCTCTCAGTGTTCACACATGCACATGGTAAGCTCCCAGACTTCCCAGTTTGACGGAGAGAGAGAGAGAGAGAGAGAGAGAGAGACGACGGCAGGCTTGTTTGCAGCTAGCAGGACTAGGTGACTGGCCGGCAGGAGACAGGACGTCTCATCATTACAGTTTTGTTTTTATAAAACATTAGCGACCTGACATCAGCTTTACAAAGTGTTCCCTGAGATCCTGTGTGATTTTTACTCCAACTTGTCTCGTTGATATTAACTTATTTGGCTCAGAGGGGCGGGTTCCTTTTGGCCTCGGCGCTGACGGGCATTCGCTCTGTCCCCCGGCATGAATGAGATGGCCTAAGATGATTATAGCAAAATCCGACTGATTGGAACCCTGCCAGCTGGGCCGGCGATGAGGCCCTCGGCGGCGAGGCTTGGCGGCGAGGCCTGAGCGCATGTGCGCGGGGYTGCAGTGGGGCTGGATGCAGGGATTGCCGGGTTGCTCACTCCAAACAGTGGGGAGGGCGCGGGGTGGGGGGGATGATCCCGATCCTGCTATGTTGTTGCTTTGATGGCTTCTGGCTTGGATCTGTTCCACGCCTTGGTAGTGATGCAGTTCAGGAYGATTAGGGCGGAGTGAAGGGGGAAAAAAACAGATGGACCGCCACCAGCTTGTCCTGAAACACAACAAGAATTTGCCCTCGTGTCTGTGAGGGAGATCCCCTTGGGTTTTATTCTTCTGGCAAAACTCGAGTTGTGTAAAGAGATACCACACACACACACACACCTCATGCACGTCTCATGTTAGCAGATCCAGCCTGGTCACACAGACATATAGATTTACGTAACATAAGCATGTCTCAGGACAACCAATATGTCTGCCACAGAGTTGTGAACACTGTGAGCGTCTCTGCAGGGCAAACAGCAAAAAGTGGCGAAGCTCTGCAGGGTTTGTCACATGAGTGACGAGACGAAACATTCAGAAAACCTTTAACAAACTGGACGTGTGTTTGTTACATTACTGACATAAACACGAGGCAACACTTGACTCACTGTGGCAGGCCATTTGAACATAAAATCAAACTCATCACACACATTACAGATATCTGAAATTGGTTTATGACAAGACATATTAGTAAATTAAGATATCAAATTTTGTTTTGACTAGTACAAATTATGTCAGATTTACCTTTAAGTTGTTTGGAGGCTTTCATTCAAGATGCATCTTAAAGGAATTTTGACTAAAATACTGTTCTAGATATCTCGGTTAATTTTTCAGAGTCATCACTTTTAGTTCTGACTCGCCCCAATTCCAATTAAAGAGATCTTAAATGACATCATTATTAAAGATTTCTTAAAGGTATTTGTAGATATCAGATATATTAATTGGACTAGTGCAAATTAAGTTGCCGATATCTTGAAAGCAAATAATGACTCAGCAAAACTAAAAGTATCTAGAATAGAATAGAATAGAAAAGAATAGAATAAAATAGAATAGAATAGAAACTGTCTTTATTGTCCCGCATGGGGAAATTCAGGTGTAGTAGCAGCAGCAGATGCATACATCAATCTACAGAAACAGAATATTGCTATGTGACATTATCCACTGTAGCAATGATAAATAATTAAAATTAAGGATAGTAACAATAAAAATAAACATAGATCAAAATAAAAATAATCGTTACTGTAATGGGATATCAAGATGAAATTGGATAAAAATGAAAAATAAGGCAAGATACTGTGCAGAAGTGGTGATGGTTGTAGAGTCTAACAGCTGATGGTAGGAATGATCTGCGGTAACGTTCTTTTGTTCATTTAGGATGCAGCAGACTGTCACTGAAGGAGCTCTGGAATTATTCAAGATATCTCTGAGTTAGACACTTCTTGAGTTATTTTTTCATCTAGTCAGCTTTTCTATTCAAGATGTCTTGAATATTTATTTTGACAGGTCAAAATGTCACAGATTTACGTAACATTTTGGTTAAGTTTTGGAAAGTTTCTAAGACATCTTAGCCTTAATGAACCACTAGCCGTACCTTAATTTGCCATTCAGTGGTCTGCAATGTCAGGTCAGTCCAGCTCTAATTCTGGGGTTTTTAACATGATTTTTAGCTGCAGCTCAACATGAATTAAGACTCAAGAATAMATTTGCAAAATTCTGCAGGCAGCTGTTTGGACAGCTAAGTGGCAGCGGTGGGGCTTACGCACAATTTCTTAATTCAGATATCTCAAAATGTAATATTGAATAGTCGTAATTATGTTTGTGATATCTTAAATTGTAGATATGGATGAAATGAATGATGAATCAGGTGATGTCATTTCAGATTTCTTGAATTAMCATTCAGGATAATCAAAATGTTGTTGTTCCTAGTCAAAACTCATTTTTAGACATCTAGAATGTAATCAGAGATAAGACAAAGTTGATTTTGTGTYAAAATGGCCTGCCATAGTCTCACCTCCATATTCAACCACACYAAGTTTTCTGACTTTGCTAAACGTGCATTTGGAGACTTACCGTAMGTGGATAATATTTGTGTTCTCTTCCCTAGAACCCATTGCTCAGATACATCGTTGCTAACTTTTCTTTGCTAAGGCCAGGATCCGACTGCTAAATGTGTTGATGATTGTTTTTAAATGAGCAAATGTCACAGTTGGCTGCATCCAAAGCAACTGTTACATTAACATGCATGATATAAAACTGACTAGTTTCGTGCCATGTCCTCGTCACAGTTCTTGTGAAAAGAACATTGTGTGTTGCAGTGAAATTTCTAAGTGCTGTAATACAAAATCTAATCAGTTTCATTTCATCCATTTGAATTGTGAAACCAACTCACGGCGCAGTGAAGTGAGCAAATTAAAAAATGTGATCCTGGTTTAGAAAAGTAAAAATTAGTTGCTCTGTCTGCAAACGGTACTCGATAAGCTACCCGGTGACCACCCCCCCCACCCGCACCGCCCCACTTACCCGCTCCAGTTACAAACCAAACCCTTAAAAACCGTTAACTCTTCTGTGACTCGCAGGAACTGATCGCTCAGTTGATCCAGCACAACCAAAGAACCCCACCCGTCAACAAGGAACTGACCAAACAAAAGTTTTAGTTTTGCTTGGGCAAAAAGTGTTGCGAGAACAAGAGGGTGTGTGAATAGTTGAAAGCCAAGTTTGTGGATAGCCTTTTCTCTGACACAACATGATTTTTGTAAAAAAGATCTTAATATATGCTTTTATTCTATTTACTCCGTTCATCATGAGGGTTACCGTTCATGTCGGCTTCTGTGTCACAGCTTGTAAATAGTGTTTAAAGTATTGTGTTTTATCTCTGATCCATGTGGTGATAAATGAGTATAATTTAGTTCAGGTCATGCTTTCTCTCTGGTACCCCTGCATTGGCTGTACAATACTACTTTTTTACTGAAAATGTTTCAATTTTAATGTCTTTTGTAAAAGAGGAAGCTGATGTTGACTATATCATTGGATCTTCATCTAATAAAAATGCACCTTAATATCTGGATGGAGTGTAGTGTTGTTTTTTCCCCTTTAATGTTAAATATGGACATTTAAAAAAAAGAAGGTTAATGTAGCAGTGTTTTGTGTTGTACGATGGATGGATGGATGATTGGAAATATTTTTTAATTCAGATTTTGTTACTAGTTTAATTTCAAGGCTAAAGCCAAAGAGTTTGTACAGTTTTATGTTCTGTGCATCATGTATAACTGTATCTGTCATGTGAGATTATTACAGTATCTAAAACCAGCTCAGCTAAGATTATCAAGTGAACACAACAGGAACAAATAATACCCTTTGAGTCATAAACTGATCTGACTTTCATGTTCATTTGTGTGAAGATATCAGTGTTGTTTAAAAAAAAGTGAAATTTCTCACTCTCCATCCACTAACTGTGAGGTTTAATAGCAGTGCCCCACTGCTGAGAGCCCTCTAATAATAACAGATATAAATAAATGACTCATTCACTCATTTTGAGCAGAACATGTGGATGAATGTGCTCCACTTTATCAAAGAACAAGACACAATCTGTGCTGTGACCGACTGAGCGTAGATATTTTATTGTCCCCATGGTAACAGGTGCATCATCTGTTACTAATGGCAGAAAACTGCAGCAGCTTGGTTCCATCCTTATCTGTGTTTATGACTTTATGGTTCCAGTGAGGATCTGAAGCGTGTGTGTGTGTGTGTGTGTGTGTGTGTGTGTGTGTGTGTGTGTGTGTGTGTGTGTGTGT
>NW_013952586.1:618073-622723 GCF_001266775.1 Austrofundulus limnaeus | reverse complement strand
TAATTAATGAGAAATCAAAACTGAAATGTTTATTTGAAATACCATGATCATTTTTTCCCTTAAATGTTACCATATTTCCTTTCCTTCTTCTGCAATTTTCTGGTTCAATTAAAGAAATAAAGTAAATTGTTCATTAAAATCTTTATTTAACTGACATAGTTTCCAAAGCTGTTGCTAATTTGGGAAATTGTAATACTGTGCTAAAATCTTAAGTAATCTCCTATTTTGTTACAGTTTTCCTGGAATGTGGTTTTGATTTTACAGATCACTCATCTCAGCTGATTTAAAAAAAATAAATAAATCAGTTCTAGAAAATAAAGCTGATTTTAATTAACAGTATCAATAAGAAAACAACCACCAAATGCAAAGGAGACTCTTTAAGTAAGAAAACGACGTCTTACTTTCGATCTCCGTCAGGCTGCGCTGCTCCTTCTCTGTGTCCTCCCTCACCCTCCGCAGGTCGTCCAGCTCCGCCTTCAGGAACTCGCTCTCCCCCACGGCCTGCATCCTCAGGTGGCTCTGCTCTGCAAGCTCCGCCTCCAGCTCGTTGACACGCCCCCTCAGCGCCTGACACAACCGACCGCTCTGGTGATGCACGAGAAGGAAAGATGCAGAAAAAGGCTCGTCTTTGGATGCTGTAAAGASAGCGTTAATAAATCCTCCTCCTCTTGTTACCTCCAGCCTGAAGGACTCCAGCTCCTCTTTGAGGGCCTGGATCTCCCTCGACAGCTGTTCAATCAGACGGTCTCTGGTGAAAACACAGAAAAACAGTTGAACATGAAATCAATTTACTAAGCTGGTGTTTAGGGTTTCTGAAAACTTAAGTGTTCTTTAACACCTACAGAGAAGGACCGACAGTCCTGGAGGTCTGCATTGCTTCTTCTTTCTTCAAATTTTAGGTGGATTTTAAAATTAGAAAAACGTTTGTTTCAATACAACTCACTTGTCATCTTTGCGCATGCCATTCTGACTGCTGAAGTTAAACGGATCGATAGCAGCTGACGTTCCAAACAAGTCGTCAAACTTCGTCTCTGAGGGAGCCTAAAGGGTGAAAATCCACAGAACTGTAGATAAATATGCAAAAGGACTGAACATCTGGGCTGATGTTCCATTTAATTTATTTGTGCGCGTTTCTAAATAAACTTAAAGCTATAGCTGATGTATTATAAAGTGGGATTCACAGGGTTCATGCATGTTTCAGTAAGCTGAATTTAAGACCTTTTAAAGATATTTTAAGACCATTAGGAATGATATTTAAGACCAAACCGATGCGATAACAAAAATATTCAAATGATCCCAAAAATTTTAATAGAGAAACCTTTTATTGCTATCAACTTAGCTATGAGAGAATATTTCATTTTAATACAAGAACAACAAATTTATTTTAATGAAACGGTCATATCTATGAGACTGCTGTGGACCGCTTCCAACTGAGTGCAAAAAAAACCCACTGATTTTTGCCTGCAGGTATCATGGGATTTGTAGTTAAAACGYGTACAAAGACTGGTAGCAAACAGAGCACTTCACAAAGACAGATCACATCAACCTCTGATTACTTTGCTTTATTTATGCAGCCAACGCTTCTCGGAAATGATTGAAAGTTAAAAAAAATTAAGACTACACAAAATAAAATTTAAGACTTTGGATGAAAATCTGGGTGTTTTTAAGACTTTTTTAGGCCTAAAATTTTGATTTTCAAATTTTATTCAACTGGCGGCCCGCGGGCCAGATGTGGCCCACGAGTGACCAAAGTTCGGCCTGCCAATTGATTGATTTGTCTCTTAAGTCCAAACCCCTGGTTTTCTACTTTAATTACTCTAAGTTTTTTTTAGTCAAACATAGACATGTTTGGTATCTGCAGAAACATCAGAATCTTGTCTACAAGCTGGTAAAAAACATTTCTATAAACACTCAAGACAGTTAAAACTACAAACAGTTGAAAATAAAACTATGAAGGTGAATATAAAATTGGTTTGAAAATTTGGCAAGTCAAAATAATATTTGTGTTAAATAAGAGGCAAAATGTAGCCTGGCCCTTGCCTTCCTACGCTCCGCTCAATTCTAGTTTCCCTTCTCTGCTCAGTCTGGGACTTCTCCCATAGAGCAGGATTTCGCTGGCAGATTTTTAGCCGGGCCAATCAGAGAACAGAACGTCAATTTTCTGTGCAGTGTCTGCTTGTAGTTTATTTTACCTGGACCAATCAACAAACAGAAGGCGTAGTTTTGAATGACGTCAATGTTCTGCGCAGTGTCTGCTAGTTAATTTAGCATACGGCAGTGGAGGAAGTGAATGAAGCCAGTCCGTGTTGATAAGACTTCCAAATTAAAATAAATTTGTCTGACAAAGCAGCAGCTCTCATTTACAGTCGTCTCGTTCGGCTCGGTATTTTTCTCCTCTCAGTAGGCTTGCTTACAGCGYATTCGATTTCCGGTTAGCTTCTTAGCTTAGCCTCCTTCATATTGGAGCTTGCACTTGCGGCCAACCGATCCAATCGTTTTAAACTTCAGCAGAGGCCACGCCTCCTGCAAGAAATGCTTCTCTATTCAGCAAGTCCAGACCCTCGTATGAAGCAAAGTGAAGGACAGGGTCTGGTTTAAACCAGGCTAGGCAAAATGTGTTATTTTTGTTTTTAATATTGTTTTATTATCACTACTTTTATAGGGTTCCGTATGTTGTTTTCATGATTAAACGCAGCAAAATAAACTATTTCAGAGGTAACAGATCTTTGTAATGCTTGGTTTATTTACATAATAATTTTAATTGCTGGATGTTCGGCCCCTCAGCTGTTGGCCTGCAGTAACTGTGGCCCCTGGAGCTATTTGGTTGAATAATCCTGCTTTAGTTTTTTTAAGACCCTGCACGAACCCTGGATTCAGTGGAAAGATCCCACCTAACTGACGGCACGTCTTCACCCTTTAATCAGGAACACAGAGACAGAACCTTGTCCCGTGAACTTACCGGCAGCGCAGGGACGTCCGTGTCCACCAGGTCGTCCGTCTCCACCACGTGCTCTGACTCGGGAGAGGACGACTCGGCGGGGATCACGACCACGGGGCTGATGTGTTCCGACAGAGCAGACGCACGCAGGAAGTTTGGAGGGTTCTGCAAGAATCAGGAGGCACAAGTTTGATCGCTGAACCACTTCAAACTCTGACCAATCTTGTAGATTATTTCGGATTAGATTCTTCGTTGTTGCTGCTTCACTTGACAGGACGGTGACTTCATGCAGCGTTTCCTTCACCTTGTCTGGACGCTGGATGGAAGTGGTTATATAATCCACTGCATGCAGACACTAGACAAATAACTCTACATTTAAACCTAAAATACTCTGAAATAGTTTATTTTCACCTCAGGCAACTGTGGGATCTGAATCAGCCTCTTGAAATACTGCAGGTTACTGGAGCGATAGAAAAGACTCTTTAGCCTGGAACGGAGAGAAGATATGGATTTATCAGAGAGGCCTTGAGATTACAAAGAGGAGACCGAAGAGAGGAGAAATGTCTGACTGAAAGTGACTCAACGTGGACTGAAGAATCCAGTCTGCTGGGCCAGACTTGGGCTACGTTTTCACTGCGGGTCGTAATGCTTAACTCAAATTTTTTGGTAAAAATCAATAAACAAACGGATTTGGGCTGCATTTGCCTGCASTGTGAACRTAGCTTCAGAGTGCAYAGAGAAGCCGTCTGTTTGTGAGTGAGTGAACGGCATACTTCTTAAACTGCTCCTGGAAGCGATCTCTGTGGCCCTGCAGAGTGTCGGCTGGAAGGCCTGAAAACACATCAAAGCAGAGTTCAGGAAACTTTGCGAGTGCTGAGGAATAAATAGCTGCATGCGTGAATATCTCAGAAACCAGAAGCTACACGTTTCAAAATTAACTGAGGGTCTTTGAAAGATTTTAAAAGACCGGTGGGTCATTAAAACAGCTTTTGCAGGACTAAAACTAGGGAAAACAAAACAACTTTTGGCCTATCATGAACTCATACTGTTAAAGACTTAACTTTGGTGTATGCTTCAGTGGAAATAAGAAAAAAAAAGTAATTTCTATACTAATAAAACTTGAATAAAAAGCAGCACATTTGTATTTTATCCACACGTATAAGTGATGCTCTCAGATTGATTGGTGTTGGTGTGAGACTCACAGGAGTGCAGCTTAAACAGCAGCTTGACTGTGTAATCGTACAGGTGGCTGCTGTCCAGGATGACTTGAATCAGAGGAGCCAAACGACACTGACCGGCGGCCGTCACCGACACCGACCGAGACATGTCGAGAGAGTTGAAGACTAAAAAAAAGACACAATCAGTGAAGACGGTTCAAAAAACAGATCTAATTCATCAGTCTTGTTTTCAGTCAGCGCTTCCATATTTTATGCTGATTTCCTCCACCTCATCTGAGGTAAACGAGTAAAGTGAAGTGTTTGACAGCAGCTCAAGTTAAAAAATGAAAAACAGGAAAAAGAATTTTAAACGGAGCAGTGAGGGAGCAGAAACCTGAACACTGACAGGATTGTCTGACTCAGTCTCTGCCTCCATCATTACAGCCCTCTTTCATCCCTGAAGTCAGGCAGTGCAGGCGTGGTTTCCTGCATGCAACACACACACACACACACACACACACACACACACACACACACACACACACACACACACAC
>NW_013952586.1:613572-617653 GCF_001266775.1 Austrofundulus limnaeus | reverse complement strand
CACACACACACACACACACACACACACACACACACACACACACACACACCATCCCCACATGACGTGATGCTTTGAAAATACACCAGAGTGGAGAAATAAGGAGGCAACAGCTTTCTGATTTCTGAGTAGACACACTAATGTTTCATATTTATTGGCAGGGTGTCGCCAGCAATTTTGGGCCCCATGATGAAAAATCTAATTGGGCCCCCTCGCACAGCTGCTCTCACCACATCTTTAGAATCTAAGACTTCGTTCACACTGCAGGACTTAATGTTCAATTCTATTTCTTTGAAAAAAAATCTGATTTTTTTTGGCATGAATGTTCACATTACAATTTAAATGTAACATCCATCAGACTCCAGTGTGAACTCTCCACAGCCCTGATGTGATCCGCATGCAGATAAAGATGTGACGTCACATGATGTTTACAGAAGTAGTTAAACATGGATGCTACTTCTAACATGTCGATTCTGAAGTTGTTCAATCAGAGCTGATTAAATAATTATCTGATGTGCTTGTTTAGTTCAGTGTTTATATCAGAACCTGCCTCTGACTAACAAAACTAACTTAACTGCAACTGTCCTGCTTCCTTTGGTGCAAAACTGGTAGTAGCACAATATTTACTGCTGGTGAATAGTATATGCAACAGTCTGCATATAGTATGAACAAGGGCATAACCATCATCTCAGAAGTGAGGAGATACATTTTTCAGAGGTATTTTGAGTGATTTATCACCCTCTCTCATTAAATCACACCTTTACTTTGTCGTTAAAAACACATAAAATTACTAACAACCACAGTACAGCTCCAGATGATTTACTTTTAATTCTTTAAACTATATACTAACAAAATGTAAACTTTAAGCCAGTGCTAAATGGCAAACACCATTCCTGTAAAAAAGATTACTTAGCTCACAAAATGGAGTAAAATTAAGAATGTAGTAGGGTAAAAGGCCACATAATTTATTTAAATAGCATAAACACTTAAAGTGACGCAGCACTAAACACATTTTAGTAAAATGTGTCCGCACAGATGTGAAAAACTAATGAAAATAAAGAAAATAGCATGACCTGTACCTGCTGCCTTTAAGAACACAAATAATGCMGTAGTTAGGTAATATATGAAAATAATAAATAGTAAACACATTTTTCTTCAAATCTTTCACGTTGCGTTTTGCTTTTGAACTAAGATAATCATTTTTTTGTTAATTAAATAACAAAATTATTTTATTCTAGATTTATTTTGGACAAAAGTAGAAACAATAAATAAAAATATATATCTTGGAGTGTGAATAAGAGCAATTCTTAAATATCTGTGAAAACTCTGTCCTGATACCTGCCTGGTTTCTCCCTGCAGCAAGTTATAATCTGTCCTTACCTGAGAAAAGCCTGCATCATGTCTCCTCCCTGACTTTGCTCTTTCTGTGGTGGCAAACATTTATTTYAAATACGTGGAAAGCAAGCCAGCACAACTTCTGCACAGAAATAATAAAGGACTGGGTTTATTTATCCATAACATTAACTAACTAGCAAGTATGTAAAAAAAGTAACAACTGTGTCTAATCTTGTTAACTAGCTAAACATGATATATTTGGATCATTTCGCTAACATTATCTGCCTCCAACAGAATTAGTCAACATTCAAGGTTTGTTTGGAAAAAAATTACAAAGTCTTTTACTTTTGTTTCGCTGGTTTGACACCCTGCCGCTCTGCTCGGCAGGAGGTCTCCTCTCSATTTACAGGTGTAGCGTCGCATGCTCATGGTGCGTTTAAAGACGGCTCGGAAAAAAATACGTTAATTCTCAAATAATGATGGGAATAATAAAATCTGTAACTATAGATGTTATTTAACGGCCATGACTAAACTGGAATTTTTTTAATTAAGTCCTCTTTTATGATAATTTTATTAATGTTCTAGACAGCATAACATGCTCCGTTATTCTCTGATTTTACTGAAAGCTGCTAAACGTCTTCTGCAGGAACAAACCATTTTATGCAGATACAGAGGGGGTGTTCAGTAAAAAATGGTTGTTTTCCTTTTGGTATGGGAGTGGTAACATTTAACTTTTACTACCGAAAACAAAAATAAAAGATTTCATTAATGTTGTTATAGATAGGGGCCCCCAACAATTTTGTCTCTTTTTTATTTTTTATTTTTGTGGAGGCCCCTATCAGTCAAGTGCCCTTGGAATTGTCCTAACTTTTCCCCCTATACAGCGCCCCTGTTTATTGGTACAACTGATCACGTTCGACACTGAAACATTAAAAAATATCTAATTATACGAGTTAAGGTGGGGTCTGGTTGTCCAAAACACAAATGCAGAAACTTGATTCTGGCAGGTAAATAAATTTCTTTAGAAAAGGAGGAGGACCTAACTGGATTAGGGTGTGATGAATAGAAGGCAAAATGTAATTTCCTCCTCCTCCTTGGTGATTGGAGGCATGAAGCTTTCCCATTATTCCTGCCGGTCACATCCCAGCAGCCTATTTTTAACTCAGGTCCACACTTTAACAAACATTAACCTGGAATGACTCGGCAGAAGACCGGCTGGCTTTGTGCTGCAGCTCCTGTGTTTGATGTGAGTCACAACGTCTGTTTCTGTGCACCTATCAGTCAGACTGTGACTTCCTGTGTCTGTCGGAGTGCCAGTTCATTAATCTGTGTGTGTGTGAGGTCAGATAAGCTCAGAGGCAGAGCAGACCAGAATAACTCACCACCGAGGAAGAGGTTGAGCTCACACTCCAGATAGTCGAACATCTCCACTGTCAGCTGGAAGCTACAGAGGACCAGATTATGGATTTAATCTTTAAATACAGATAATTAGGGCTTCCTTCCTGACTCACAAATGTTAAAATGCTCAGAATCGAAACCTATGATGTAATACTACACAAACAGGACTTMAACTTTACATTTTATCTAATAATCTGTCTCTAAATATAGAAGTTAAATTGTTGTTTTAACCTCTGACAAATAGTGAGAAGCAGAGGATTTCTGAATTTCTTGCCATTTGTTTTTTTATCAAAACATGCTATGAGTCTGAATTAAAAGAACCACAGTGAGCATTAAAACAAGGGTTCAACTATGACTTTGTCAAACAAATATTTTCAGAAAAAACACATAAAACAATCTGTCCATGCTGTAACTAATCCCTGTCTGACTATAGGTGAAGTGTGGTTTCACACTTATCACCACAAATCAGTTAAAATCATTATTATGACGGCAGCAGCAAACACTYACAAGTTGTTCACGTCGTTCTCGCCCGCCTCTTCCAGCTGCCTGTTTGACATCTGCAGGTTACCGGGGAAACGAGGATTCTGAAAGAGACGACGACAGGACCGGGATGTGAACACGAACCATAAATTTCAGGCTTCCTGACAYCCATCTCAGACAAAAATGTGTTTTTTTAAATTAACAGAATCTTAAGTTAATAATCAGCATTCTTGTCAGGTCCTCCACTTAATAATATCACATTTAACACTTACCTGCACTGCTTCTCTATTGTTTATTTTAAGTCGTTCCAATAGCTACAAGACTTTAGTAAAMTTATTGCTATGACAAGTGCACCAAATGTCGACATAAACAGCATTAAAGACAATAAAATATCTGTTAAAATATGTTAGGGTAGGGTTAACAGACTGCATCATGTCCTCGTGTGTACCTACACACTGATGCACAGCCTCAATTCTAACAAAGCTGTGTAATGAGAATATTTTATTTACAATAGTATACATTTTAAAYGTTTAAAAGAAGAAATTGTACCATTTTCTTTAAATAAAAAATGTATTTATGGATTTGATGTAGTCTTACCAATTTTTGGGTAAGAAACATTGGTCTGAAATTGTTTCAGAGACTGATGAACATCTGCCTGTCTTTACTTTTAAGACATTCAACTTCTCTAAAATGTTTCTTTTTATACCCAGTGCTGTTGTCAACTAATCTTATTAGCTGCAAAACGCTCCTCTGGGTGTTTCTACCACTTATTTTTCCAGACTTTTGTCTGATCCTCTATTAACTTTTTTTTATGTGTTGCTGCCAATAAATTTAAACTTGCCCTGTATTTTATATATATATATATACAGTG
>NW_013952586.1:606003-613422 GCF_001266775.1 Austrofundulus limnaeus | reverse complement strand
TATATATATAGTACACATAAATTATATTTTTAGTTTAATCATTTGAAGTTTACCATATTCCAATGTGAATAAAACATGAATTTCAGATTTGCAAATTACTGCATTTTGGTGTAAATGAAATTTTACACAGCATCCCAACATTTTAAATATTGGGGTTGTATAACTAACAATGCATGAAGTTTATAGATCTTTCTGCAGGAGAGAGTGCAAGTATACAACCTGTTTAGCCAATTGTAGAAACAAGGAGGAGATTAAAAGGTTGATATGCCAAAGGCTCACATTAGAGTTTATGTTCTTAAGTTGCATCTTGGCAGCCTCCACCCTTAACCGTGGCTAAGTATTAACTTCCAGACTTCAACACTGAACCACACTTTCTGTGCAAGCATTAGCACCTCCTCTGCTCAGCTGACTCAACGTCCTACATACAGACTCTTTAAAGGGCCATTAACGTAATTTTCTAGAACTCCCCCTGAAGAGAGACACAGGCACTAAAAGGAGAGTCTGAGACACAGATAATGAGTGGTGAGGGAGACTGGTGCTCGGGTTTATAGGCCAGGCCAACTCACTTTAATGTGAAACTCCATTTTGGTGATGAGAAGTTTGAGGTAGATGCTGCACAGCTTCCCATAGCCTTCACTCAGGTGGCCCTGAGGGAGAAAAGATGAAAGATACATGGGAGAGAAGAAAGGAGAGGCGTGATCAAAGGCAGAATAAAATCATCCTGCAAGAAGACTGAGGTGTAGGCTGGGGATAAAGAACAAAGAGAAAGCATTTCAGTATTTCAAGAAAATAAACTTAAATATGGTAAGATGTGGAGAAAGTTACTGAGATCTTAAAGGTTTGAAAAACTGAACTACAGCAATCCAAATATCAACAAAGCATAATAAAAACCAGCTGAATCTGAGGCATGGTTTACTTTAATCTGCAAACATGAACACACTAAATATCTTGACATACTTGGCTAATTTCTTCCTACTTCCTGTTTCTCAAAGCCTCTGAGTTCAGCTGGTAATGACAACAGGAAACACAGGCAACAGCTCCGGTCACACTGACCAACTTCCTGCCGACCTTCTGCTTGGTGACGTCAGCAAAAAACTGAGAAATAATATCACGGCCTCCACCCAAGTCAGTGTTGCCTAAGACACGACGGAGGAGTGACTGCTGACATTTGTGGTTAAAACCAATTTCGKTCTGAACAAGTTCAAACACTAAAGTAAACTCTGCACTTAGATCAATGGCAATGTCAAAACAATAGAGGCTTTATCAACACAGTGTATAGTTCTTCAATAACGTTAAACTTTCAGCTCTTCTGACTTGTTTAAGCTCAGCTTGAGAGAGGAGATTTCCATAAAGAAGAAACATATCTGCTTCTGTAATATTCATGTGTCAGCCCCAATGTGAAGGAACTCTGTCAGCCTGTCGTCCTAAGCAGAGTGACAGACTGTCAAACCATGTATCGGTTTTCTGCTAAACTACGTGTCAAAAGCTGCTGCTGAATGCTGCACTTAAAACAGGGGTGTCCAGTCCTGGTCCTCGAGGGCCACCGTCCTGCAGGTTTGATTTGTTTCTCTGCTACAAACACCTGATTTGAATGAAAGGGTGATTAAAAGACTTTTGCAGAACTTGAACAGGTAATTAAACTATCGAATCAGGTGTGTTGGAGCAGGGAAATGAGTAAAACTTGCAGGATAGAGAACACCCCTGACTTAAAGTGATTTCTGAATCTCTTAGATCTCTTTTACACCTCATTTTAAAGCCAACTTTACACAACATCTAAAACTAAACCCATTTCAGCAGCTGCCACTTATTAGAAACCTGCTCAATAAAAAAAATGTTGCTACTTTATTTCTCCCATATTGTGTCTGTTAAGTGATARCTTCACAAAAATGTGACCTAAATGGCTCCAAAACATTAATGTCAAAATTTTAATACAGTTCGGACATCTGAAGGTATTGTAATTTTTACAAGAACATCATCAGACCTGCTGCTTTACTATTTGTTTTTCGTCTCACAATGACTCACTTCAGCCTAATTTGACTTTACTCAACACCAATTCATGTTTTAATGAAAATAATTTTTGACAGACACTTGTTTAATCTTCCTCTCAATWGTAGGACAGCACAGATCAGATTAAAAGATATGACTTGGGGTTAAATTCTTTCGAGTCGTGACGGCTGCAACATGACATCCTTGCTTACCCACATCCTGCTCATATCAGCCAGATCAGCCTTGTTCCTCATGGAGTCTTTGATCACCTGCAGGGACAGAAATGAGGTCAGGCAGAGTTTTTAAAACACAACAACAGTATATTAACTAATTGAAAAGCACAGTGACGTGTCCTGAGAACCACAGGATGGACGAGCCGTGCTCTATATGAGAGGTTGGCTCGTCTTGACTTACGTTCGGGTGTCCGTCTCGCAGCAGCTTGTGGAAGACGTGGCAGAACTTCCAGCAGAGCACCGCGTTGCTGGACAGGGGGAGCCGGTTGACGACAGCCCAGAAAGTGTGGGCCCCTTTCTCATGATGGGTCCCCAAGATGCAGGGTGCAGGCAACAGTCAAGGAATGTCAATTGTTTGGTTACCGCTCAAACATACTGAAGAAACATTTTTAATATTTATATATTTTAACTGTACCAATCAAAGCTCAAATTAATATTCATAATTATACTTTATTTTTATTTAAATGCCAAAAGATACTGATAGGTTCAATTTAACAGTTTCAACATAATGTTGAAATGTCAGGCAATACTTTTTGTGACTGTACAAACATAGACAATACAAAATCCATAAAATACACAACCTCACATTGGAGAAATAGATTATTTCTGWCCAGACTGAAACTGAGTCCAAACAGGGCCAAGACCAAAATAAATGACTGGTATCTTAAAACAACTCCTGCAGAAATATAACATTCTTGTCTCAAGTTCCCARACTAAAGGGCTACAGCTAGCTGCTGCTACATTGCTTTAAAAAGACTTCCATGTAAATAACCAGGAAATGCTAAATTATTGGCATTGAAAAAAACAGTGTTTAGATGAAACACTGATTTATTTTTTGGATAACTAGATATTTCTAAACAGTGGCTGCAATCGGACTAGCCTTTAGCTTGTCATCTGGTCAATGAGCTATCCACAGGTAAGGAATTAAACTTTTCTGAAAATGCTTCACAATACTGTATAYAAATGATCCTGCTTTAACAAAACTAAAGAAACCTTCATAAACCTAATCTCTACACAGAATTTAAAATAGCCTTTTTATGCTCAAAGTGTTTGATAAAACAGCTTTTAATAAGTCAAGAAAAATAAATAAATTAGACCACGTTCACAAGAAGGGGTTCCGCAAAGTTTGTTGCTTTGCACCAATGTAACCCTCAGACTCTGCACACACAAAAAACAAACAATTCCTCTCCTCACGCCGAGACAAATGGACGGAGACAGTATGAGGATATTCCTGGCATGCTTCTCTTTGACAGCGACCTCCTGTGTGTTGATGGCCTTGTTGATGCTGACGGCCTGGAAAGAGGAGAACAGAAAAATCAGCCCACAGATTCTTACTGCAGCATTTCAGTATGAACTTGACATCCTTCCACCTCTTTTTAAAACCTCTTTTTATTCCTTTTCCAACACTACATGGAATAGCAAGCAGCATGTTTTTATTTATTTTTTTAAGAGACGACTGATTGACCCATTTTTTGCAGAGTTAGTATTCACGGCAGCTGCTGCGAAGCTTTACAGCCTATAAAGATTGTGAGAATCAGTGAGATGATCGGTGGCAGAGTGTGCACGCAGGGCCGGAACATTGTGTGTGACTTCTCTTTCATTAGTTTGTGGTGGAGTTATAGGATTTGGCAATGTAAACAGAAACACAGAAGCCTAGTTCCTGTTTYCTAAGCTTTAGGAAACAATTATTGTGAAGACGATGAGCATAGACTTCTATATATGACACAAATTATGTTTGGGTAAGCAGATTATCTGTGGTGTGAAACCTGTTCACCAAGCCTCGGAAAACACACTACAGTAATCTATTTTTATACAAAAAGTCAGATAATACTGTATGGTTATATAATTCTTTTTTTTAAAACATAATTATCTGAAACTCCATGATTTCTTGTAACCTGTATCAGCTTTAACTGACTAAAGACTCGTTCATAAAACACCTCAAGTTTGGGACCTATAAGCCTTCTGGCTGCCTCGGTGTGATTTCTGAATGGACTGAGGTGGCAAGAAGGGTCAAAGCTAACCCACCCACCCCCAGTGTGCCAACTTCAAGGCCAGCATTGTTAAACCTCACAATCACACACTGATGATGGCAAACTACTTTGTAGCCACAGCTGCCCTKGGGCACACTGACAGAAGCGAGGCTGCCATACACAGACGCTACCGGACCCTCTGACCACCATCAGTAGGCAAGGCRGGTGAAGTGTCTYRCCCAAAGACACAACRGCATGTGGGCATGGYGGGGAGTCGAACCTGTGACTTGCRGGTCCCAAGGCCGGCTGCTCTACCACTACACCACAGCYGCCCCATTTAATCAATTACTGGAGCCGAACTCTGACCTGTATCCTAATCCTAACTAACCCTAACCCCAATCCACACCGTAGTCCTAAACCTAACACATAAATGTTGTTCTACCATGTTAAGACCAGCCTTTSGTCCCCAAAAGGCCTACTGGTCCTGACAAGGTAGGTGTTTATACCAGAAAATGTCCTAAAAAGGTAACAAAAACTAGGTACGTCCACACATCAATAAAAGACTTTAATCTCAATCACAGAGTCAAACAGAAACTGAAATGATGCCAGTATTTGATAAAGATCAACATACTTAGTTGCTTTCGTTTGCATGGGTATCATGAACCCATCGCGAGTCAGGTCAGGTCAGGAGAAGACAGCGTACTGTTTAATAATCTCCTCCTTCCTGCAGAGTCTGCTCTTCCTCTTCCCGTACGTGAGCTGTTGCAACAAGAAGTTTACCAAAAAGAGTCACTGCAGGAGGAGAGGGACGGGAASGAGGCTGGGATGAAAGGGAAGAGGAAAGCGGGAACAGTTTTGGAAGCACTAATTGCTCACAATAAATGAGACGAGCCAAATGGGAGTCCAACCTAGCAAAGAAAACGTTCTGCACGGTTCTGTCAAGAGGTGGTGGAGGTCGTTTTATAAAGAGTCTGGAAGCGCCGTTTAGAAAGTCCTACATTGAAAGTAAAAATGTGCCTGTTATGTTATACCTTTTAGGCCAGTTCTGATTTTTGCAAATAGCTGACTTAATACCAACTTTGGCCAAATTGATAAATTGGAAACTAATAATTTTCCTTCCCAAGTTTCATTTCACACATACATGCTTTTGCTAGTAGGAATTAGCCACTGGGCTACCATATATTCACTGACTGGAAGAAGAAAACAAATAGTCAAAATCAGCTTCAGTCCGGTCAAAAACAATAAATGCATTATCACATGCTCCAAAAACAAGACAAACACCACATTTTTGTCTGCCAAAAATCTAATTTAAGTCAAATTCAGGCTCAGCTGCAGAAGTGATTCACTGACAAATGCAGTGTGAGCACAAAGAATACAGAAACTAACTGTCAAACAAAACGGACACTAAATTTTTCATCCTCATCTGTTTGCATGTTAGGAAATACAACACTGGTGTTCGAAAATGAATGCTTGTCAGCACCAGAGTCTGAGTCAGGATTCTGCAGCTCAGTCTGTGATTCAGTGCTGTAAAGGTTAAAATAAAAGTCAAAAGGCARAGGGCTAAAACGGTCCTGTTCAGGATGTGCAGAAGAAGACTGATCATCCATCATCTGATCAAAAAACCACAAGAAAAAGGTCACAGAGTTAGAGACAAACAATGGGTAATGCTGTTTACACAAACTCAGAGTCAAACTCAAGAATGTTTCCAGCATTTTCACGTTGAGCTTTCACCTTTCCACCACCATATKTATAAAAGACAGTCCATTATCTATTTAAACTTTTTCAATGCATTTAAACCTAAAAACTTGATAAAGAAGTTCATTATAAATCCAATACAGTTAGGTTTTAGATGCTTTAAGCACCCAAACATCCCATTAAAATAAAAGAGTATTTAACTACGRTAATTCCAGACCCACATAAGAACTCTTAACACCAGGAATGACCATCACTATCAGCTTGATCTTTTCTTGTCTTGAATGGGACCCAGTTCTATGCAAAGTAAACATTGAAAAACAATTCTGGTTTTAATTGAAAAACTTCAACCTCTGACTGAATTGGTTCATAATTATATTTAAAATCAAGACTGAGAGACTACAGTAATCAATGAGATTTACTTTTTACAATTCAACAAGATCATCAGCATTCATAAAGCATGCTGTGCTTTTCTAGTTTCAGAAAACGTGATTGCAACATTATCGTTGAATGTTGCACAAAAAAAAAAGGCATTTTTTCCTCTGTCTGTTRTCACAGTTTTGCCATCACGATGCTCACAAGACTGTGGTTAACATTTTGACAAGTGTCATCTCAAATCATCTGTGGGAAATTTACATTTACATTGTCAAAAAAAATTTGATTAATGACCTTTACTAGCAAAATGAATCACATTGATAATTGTTTTATATACTGAGTTTCTATTTTCAAATTCTCCATCTCCAAAGCTTCAAAATGATGTGGTTGAACTTTGGCCATTTATAGCCCRTCAAGTAACAAGATAATTTTTGTTTACAAGTGCGCCAGTTGGAAAAGTCAATTTTTATTGATCTAGAGTCATGTCATTAGGATTACCAGCCCTATATTTAAAAATGGCAACCCCCAAGCTTTATAATGATGCAAACATTATATGTACAAAAGGTCCGTTTCAAAGAAAATTAGAAGAGATGGATTTAAATAAAATAATTATTTCTGMAGACATAGCTGTTGGAAAACTTCCATTTTATATATGAGGATCACTAGATGGTGTTTTTAGAGACTCGTATTTTCATGCAAATCTAAATCATGGCMAAAAAACCTAGATTTACAGGCAAATGTGCTGTGCACACAAACATTACTGCTCGGCATTTTAGCGATAAACAGTTTTTGTGCTGGACACATCACCCTTTCTTTGAGAACAAGCTCAGTAACTTTCATGTAATCTCTAAACACAAGCAGACACACGTTTGTTCTTGAACCCCGTGGGGAACTTCCTTTGACTTCCATTCATGTTTTTAGACTTTATAGCCTAACCCTGACCATATACCCTAAAATTAACCTCACAGGTACCTATCTGACCCTAAAACTAACCTAAACCTTGGTCCTAAACCCCGCCCATAATTTGCATTTGGACCCGTGGGGACCGGGCATTGGTCCCCACGAGGCTGCTTTTTTTTGGGGAAATTGTCCCTACGTTGTAGGAAAACACACACACACACGCACGCATGCACACACACACACACACACACACACACACACGC
>NW_013952586.1:598648-605537 GCF_001266775.1 Austrofundulus limnaeus | reverse complement strand
GCCCTGCCCACACACACACACACACGCACACGCACGCATGCACACACACACACACACACACACACACACACGAAACCAAGGGATGATTGAGCCAACGCCAGTGCAACTGGTTCCCACATGAGCATGACCCAGTTAGCCCACAGTGAGACTTTGTACTTGGTGTTTGGGTTGAATGGGGGAGCCAGCTGCCCAAGGCTCCTGGTGTTGGCTGAGGTGGGGAGCTGGCATCAACGGCCTCCCAGCTCCTTTACAAACCAGTTATGCAAGATGAAATCAATGGTGATACAGGTGATTACATGGATAAAATGCTAGAATAAGACCTTTAAGAGGAWTCTTTGGGTTGATCTGTCRCTCTACCTAGCAGAAGCCTGCCTTCATTGCTTGTTTTTAGGTTTCTTCTTCACATTTTTWCCCACAGTTTTAATCRGGATTTAATCAATTACTCGACAGTTGAGCACATCAATTTGCCCCTTCAGATCTCCAACAAAGAGTTACTGATACAGTGTTAAAAAGATGTCAAGTCTGGCCTGGCGAGCCCCAATYGGGCCCTCTGTGGGGAAAAACAGGACTGCATTGATATGCTGATCATACCCCAAGCGTGCCCACTGAAGGGGAAGCATCCTCTGCCTGCTAAATAAAACAGCTTTCACTTACTGACTCATACGCACTGCTTTTCTACCGAGTAGCTACTCTCACAAACTCACAACAGCATGGGATTTATTTGTGGAAATCTGATTTCCCAGGTTCGTCCTAAAGACATGCCACAGTCATGAAAGCTAAAAGAGACAACAGTAACGCTCCTGTGTATTCCGATGGAGGTTTCACATCCACAACAGGGAGTGGCAAATAATGTCTCAATGCAGGGAAAATGACCTCAAGAGAGAAATGAAAAAGCAGAACTCTAGAATCACTTGTTCTCACCCAGCTAAATTCTCATAAAAGGCGGAGTCGGCATCCTTAAGTGACCCTGATCATTATGAGGTGATAAATCTTCAGCTGCAGCACAATGTTGTGTTACTTGCAGGGACAAGACATAACAATAAGAACTGATAATATGTGATCAGCTGAAGTGTCAAACGACTCTGTTGGAGTCTCAATTCAATCTACTTAATGAGGCTGGACAGCTCAAACCTCAAGACTTCTCAGCAGTAATTTTGACAAAGAGGCTTCTTGGTGCTCACACTGAAGCATACACACATTAGATTAATGATGAAAACAAGACTGTAGCTTTACAAAATGTAGAGAATCTAAAGATAATGTCTGTATTAAGGGGTTGTAGGTCGTTCAGCAATGCTTTTACAAGACTTTTCGTTTGATCTAAACTCCCTTTAAGTTCTTGTAAAACTACCAGTGACAGGATCTTGGATAAATGCAATGAAAAATGCAATATGGTTGCCCGCCCCCTGACTCGTCTTACTGATGTTTTTTTGAAAACTAAACAGCGCAAGAACACAGGGCATTTTCTCTAAAATGCTACATCTGTCAGAACAGAATTTCATTTCATGCTTCTCAGGAAAATAACTAGGGGTGTCCCGATCAGATACTCAGTATCGGTATCGTTGGCAGATATGGCCAGTTTTTAAAATCGGGTAGAATCAGATTTAGTCATGTGATTGGGCCCATCCAGWTTTTGCAACAGTTTTCAGCTTCATCATGCTTTACAACTGCTGTTAAKAAGTCAAGATGCACACAAGTATGCAACCATGTTCACAGTGTKGGAACACTTTTCAATGGAAAACAATGATGCTGAAACTGCATCTTGCAAAATTTGTAAACTGGATGTTTCTCGTGGTGGGAACAGCAGGGCTCGGTTTAATACTACCAACCTTGTCACATGGAAAAAATAAAGAAATAAAGCTATCTGATCGATCATTAAAAAAAATCGGTTTGTACTGGGAGCCAAACAATCTGGATCAGGACATCCCTAAATATAACTGGCTACAGTACTGTGTGAAGACGACAGGCGAACGGTAAAAGGAAGGAAAACAGGAAACACCAAACAGCATGAAGGCAAAATCATGTCGTGCAGAGGCACAGCCATGGAGAAATGGTCACTGTGGCCAACTCTCTAGGGTTAGATGTGCTGAAGGTGGGGTGGTTGGAGGGCGGGGTGGCGGGTTACAACAGGCACTCAGTCAGGCTTCCTGTCTTGGCACACCCTGCTCTGCCCATTTCCTGCCTGCTGAAAAATGCCCTGCTCCATCACGCCACTACCCCCACCTTCAGCTCCAAAACCCTTGCTCAGTCATCCCTGATGGGCAGCAGCTGAGACCCAGCCCCGAGTTCTGTCTTCCTGTCCTTTCTGGGWGTGTGGGGGCACACAAGACCTTTACAAGGTGAAAGAGATGAATAATAATCTCCTGAATATTAGACTATTACAATCCTTTTACATTACAAACAAATCAGCAGTTATAATCAGTCACATTAGAAATAATTAAGGTGAGATTCAGACTTACAAAGGAATGAAACACGTAGGGACAGTTCTGATCTTTTAAAACTCGGGTTTTATGGAAATGTTATGAACAATTCACGTCTAACCTGTGGTAGATAGCCATTTCAGTGATCTCAATTTGGAGAAATTGGGTTTAAATCTGACAGCCACATTGATGAGCCAATGGCAAATACAAGGAGGGAAGTGGATTACTGACATAAAGCATGTCTATTCTTTAAAAATCTTATAGTAAATTTACCATTGAATGATTACTCCAATAAAAATATGACACTCCTGCAGGAAGTGCTGCAGGCTGCAAAAGAAATGCTTCAGCTAGTGGCTGCTAATGCCATTTGTGCTTGTTAATAATGTGTAATAGGTATGTAATGCAGAATTAATGAAGATGTAAATGTTTATAAAAWATTGTTGATGTGAACCACTACAAATCTTCAGATGGCAGTAATCAACTTTTATCTTGCCCTCCTGACACTAGTTGAAACAAATTTCAGTTCTCCAAACTGAAGCTGCTYAAAGAGATACCTTTAACAGAAGATAATAAAATAGCTCATAACCTTTCCACTGAACCAAATTTTACTAGATCTGAACTATCACTTTAAAAATCTGCTCTTATTTTAGCATGAGTGAGAAAACAGCAACTGAATGGTCTAATGGGAAAAGCTGCATCTGAAGCAATACTGGCAAATAATTTAGATTTCAGTATGAACAAATACAATTATTATTTAAAAAAGGTTAAAAACAAAGAGTAAACAAAAGTACAGAATTAACTGATAATATTCTGAGCAACTACCTTTACACTGATAATTGTTTTATTGCCTTTAAGTCTGTTTACTCTAAAAATCTATTTATTATATACATAACACATTTAATAACAACTAATAATATTTTAGACATTCATATTCTCAAATATCAAAGTAGGCTCATTGTGTATTTAGTGTATGACCAAAAGATTTCTAACAAAGTAAAAGCATATTAGCTCTTTAAAACAAAATCAAACCAACAACAAAAACACGCACCACCCAACCCACTAAGGTTTGACAAAACGAGCCAAAAATAAAGTTTAAAWTACCACTTGACTAAACTGCATCTCACACAAAAACAAACATCCATCGACAGCGCAGGTTTCAAACTCAAACAGCTGTTCTCATGAGAAGCAGTCCAGATCACACGGTGGAGAACAAAAATCCTTTGAAAAGTTGTTTTTGTTTTTAAATCAACTACTTATTTACACGCAGAAAAAGACCTGAGAACGAGACCATCRTTATAGAAGGAAAAGAGGAAGTCTGAATGTAGATCAGAACTATTTTCAGCTATGTGACCAGAAACCAGACTGCAATTTMTTTTTCTATCGTTAAACGATGACTGCCACCCCTCAGTTACTCTACACATGGAGGGGCTGCCCGGGCTAATGAGGCTGTCAGTAGTACGAGGATTGTTTTCCAMTGAATCCAATGAACATCTTCAAGCCCATTAATAACAGAGCATTTGGTGACGCAGATAAGCCCAGTGGGATGAAGGTGTCTCTTAAGAGCCCATTAGGAAAAGCATAAAAAACAAAGAGCTTCAGACTGTTTGAAACCTGCAACTTCTGTGCACGGGGCTGCAGTTGGAGGACAGCAGCTGGTTAAAAATGCACGCATACAATATGTACTGCATGTAGTGTATAACAGTGRTGCCCAATCCTGGTCTTCGAGGGACACTATAGGTTTTAGTTATTTCCTTTCTCTTCAGAATGATTGAAGTTCTAAAGAAGCCTGTTAATCACTCACAAATGAGGGTTGTCAAAGCAGAAAAATATCCAAAACATGCAGGATAGGGGACATACGGGAACCAGGATTGGGCACCACTGGTGTGTAAGATCTTAGTATCCGGACGTCGGCCCGATGAATCTTCAAATGTCTTTCTGCCAGGACTGCTTCCTGCAGCAATGTGTGCAGGAGCGTGGCTTAAAGCTCAACTTCCTGCAGGGTTAGAAGCATCATTAAAGAAACATCTGTCCAGCTTAGATCTGCTCACAACTTCCACACATGTGAAGACATCACAGGGTTCGTCTCAGTGGGAGTTTTCCCACAGACACACTCCACATTTGTTCAAGAAACTGTTCAGGAAAACAAAAATCTCTTTATTAAACAAACAGGCATGAGATTATTCTAAAGATCACAGCACCTGAGAAACAAATGTTTCATTGCTATAATTCACTATGAAAAGTTAAAAATTAGCCAAAACAAATTAAAAATGCTTATAACAAACTAAATGAGAGTACAAACATTGTTTATTTTTGCCCTCATAAAACTTTACTGCACTCTAATACATTAAGCACTTCAAACTAATAATTTGAAACGGAAAATAAATAAAAGGTTCGAGATGAATTCAGGGTTCCCACACCTTGGTCAACATCAAATTCAAAGACCTTTCAAGGACTTTCCGGTACCAATTTTCTCAAATTCAAAAACCACGTGCCATGGCAATTACCTACTGCTACCACAGAATGTTACCAACAAACAGGTTTAATATCATGTAAATTCAATGAAAAACTGAACAACGTAGAAGTTTTTGAGTCTGAATCAACRAAAGAAAGTGGATTAAATGTTTACCCTCTGCTCTGATTGGGTAAAACTTTGACTACGGTTCACGTTAGTTTTTGAAAGTCACGTCAGTTTACCGTAATCCTGAGTTATCCACTGCAACAAATGTAAGTTTTAATTTATTTTTTWWTTTTTTTTTTTTTACAGATTATGAAAATCAGTTGTGTGAATAGAGAACTTCAATCCACAAAAAACATTCAAGGACAAGTGTCATTTTTTTTTTTGGCTGCTTTCACAAACTTTCCAGGGCCTTGAAATAATTTTTTTTAAATTCACCAACTTTCAAGGATTTCAAGAACCCGTGGGAACCCTGTAACATACAAAAGACTACCCCCCCCCCCCACCCCAATTTATTTATTATTTTTCTCTTTTTTATTACGTATTACTGCGAGTACAGTTTTTGGCCTCCCTTTCGCTGTAAATCCAAGAACTCACTCTTTTCTGAACCAACTCTACTTTTGCATTTAAAATGAATCTTTTATGCTTCAAGGCGAAGTTGTGGTGTTTGGCTCTGAAACAAAATCTGTTAAGGTTAAAGTCAACAGGAATGCAGTCGGTCATGCAGTGGATGTTAAGGGCCTCAAAATAAACTGTTTTTGCCTTTTAAAACAGAACCGAATTATGAGGTCTTTACAGCGGAGAAACTATGAAGGTTTGATCTGTTCACTTTATTGGTTGGTTTTACACCGACTCTGTGAAATGATTCCAACAACAACACCCTGTTGTGAATCCAGTAGTGAAAACATCAAGTCAATCAGCCTTGAGTAAATATTTTAGTGTTTAATAAACACAAATGTAATGGTGAAGATCACACTCTTCAGATGGAATTTATCAGTACTATGATTTGTCAAACCAAAGGTGCATTGTGAGAATGTAGAGTCTGCTTGCTGGGAGTTTTGCTTTTATGTGAACTTTGTTTTCATACCGATGTGTCTCACTACATGCCAAAAACGTCTAAACATAAGAGGCAGAGAGAAAAAAAGGCCATGAAATGGTGCAGGACAGCCATGGGAAAATATGCCACTTAAAAGKGGATAGTTTGAGTTTTTTGGTTTTAGTTTCTGTGGAAAGGCAATAAACAATTAATCTTACTTGTTGCAGACAGCTTTTTGAATTATTTCACTTTGGAGAGATGAGAGAGTTTAATTCTGAGCGGATGAATGAGCTAAAAGGCAAATTTGAGCAGAACAAGGATCCAAAGTGGATCCCTGCAGTCTCTAAATTACTCTAGTTTAAAAAAAAAGTCATACCTGTTCATGCTATTACTATTTTACCACTATAAATTTCAAAATACAAGGATATTCCWGCAGAAAAAGTTTGATATTTCTGCAGAAGCTCCCCAGGCTGCACCAGAAGTGCTACAGCCTGCTACTGCTGCTGTGTGTGTTTGGAAATAAAGGACTCTGTGTAAATAACTGTGTAATGAGAAAACAAGGTTTTGCAACAATGTCAGAATTTAATTATTTAATTTTAGGTTGTTCAAAGAGCCATTTACAACAGGTAAGATGATGGCTGTCCATAAGCTTTCCACAGAACCCCCAAAGATCTGAGCTACTGCTTTAACACAGGTTTGCCTGATAACACAGTGGCTACAAACCAGAGACACTCTGCTGCTACACCTACACTATGTCTGCCTCGCCTGACTTCATGTGGGCAGACTGGTTTTATCTAACAGCTCAAAGGATTTTCCTGTTCCAGTTATCAGAGGCCAACTTGATTCATGCATCAACTCTTATCTTTTTTTTTTCTTCTAAAAAACTTCTCTGGTTGAGGATTACAGAACTACGGATGGGTGCTTTCATCATACACCTCGCCACAAAACACACACACACACACACACACACACACACACACA
>NW_013952586.1:596855-598638 GCF_001266775.1 Austrofundulus limnaeus | reverse complement strand
GTGTGTGTGTGTGTGTGTGTGTGTGTGTGTGTAGCAGGACCTCTCGGACACCACCCCCACCTCCATCAAACATGGCAAACCCACAGCTCAGTTCTTTTTAAAGAAATGTGGTCGGTTAACAACTTACAATTTTGCTCAAATCCATGTTTGTCCCTCCGAGCGATGAGGAGTCTGGAAATTTAAATCCGTAGAAGAAGAAGAAGGAGAGACCTCGGTGGTTTCTTATTCTCTGGTTTTAAATCCTTGACGCGGAGTAATTAGCGACCGGGGGGAGTGAGGGAACAACAAACGCATCCGGGAGGAGAAGGTTCGGAGGTGGAGCGGACCGTTACGGCTCAACGCGAGTCCCGGTAGAGGAAACGTGCCCTTCGTGTTCTCCCCGCTTTCCTTCCGCGGGCCCTGCACTCGTCCCTTATCGGCGCGGACCCCCAGCATCCGAGCGCCGGCCGGCCGAGGCTGCCGTGTGCGTGGAGGCAAACCGGCGGAGGAGGACTGCGGCTCAGTCAGTGAGAGTCACAAATAAAGCCACCCTGCTCGGAGGGAGCAGCCCACAGAGCGGCTAACGCAGACAGGCTACCTGTTTGCAAACAGCCCGCTCTCTCTTTAAAGACAATGGAGCATGCGAGCAGAGTGGGTTGGCTCAGAGCCGGAGGTCCTCAAAACTGGGGTCTGGAGCCCTCCGAGCCGAGGGGGTCCAGATAGAGGAGGGTGGAGTTCAGGAAATGAGAAAACAGCTCAACCTCTACTGCTGCTCTTCATTTTCAAAGTTATAATCAAACATCAAACCTTAACTCAGTATTTGTAAAACTGACCAAATTATAGCCTTTGTGTTTTCTAAGGACACTTGGCTCTGGTGGGCATTTTTAACTCTGTTGGCATTGAAATGTAACCGATCTGATAATGACTTTCTACAAGTTTCACCATAATTCATCCAGTGGTTCATGCAATATTTTGCTAACAAACAGACAACATAGTGGCAAAGGCATCATCTGCCTTTGCCTTTTAGTAGAGGACAATAATTAAAACTAATCCCCTGAGCTGCAGCAGAAAGCAGCTGTGAATCTAAAATCAAATGGAAAGTTCAAAAATGTCTGAAATGTTGTCATGCAACCCAATTTAACACTGCAGAGAAGAGAAAATAAAAATTATGTACACAAACTGATGAGAACATTTCGTCAATATAGTTAGTTTTAATTCAGTCTTTTTCCTGACATTTAGAGTGATGACAGGGCATTGAGAAAAGAGCAACTTTTAGCTTTGTGGGCAATTCTGGGTAACTGATGCCCCCATCTGGTTTATCTGAGTGGATCAACTCCGGTTTCTTTTGTTTGTCAGCCTTCTGGCTAAAATAAGGGCAATATGACCAAAGCCCTCTAGGAAGTGTTTTCCTAAGAACAGTCCATCACATTTGGAAAAATACACATCTGAGTAAAAATCATGAATTCTGGTTTAAACTTTCACGCCTACTCACTGGCACACCCTGCTGGGTTACATTTAAATTGAACAGCCACTTCTGATGTGGGACACAGTGCACTAGAGACAGGATTACGTTACAAGTGTCAGGTAAACCTTAACAATCCAGTTTTATTTACTGGGCACCTGCAACCTGGAGTAACATACGGGACAACTGACTGTGTGTGTGTCTGTCTATTAGCAAAATATCTTACATGCCAGTGGATTTTAATGGAACTCCCAGAAAGCCATCATTAAAGGCACAGTGTGTAGGATTTATTGTTTTCAGTGACATCTAGTGGTTGAGTGGTTGAATCATCCTCCCTGGTCC
>NW_013952586.1:581127-595596 GCF_001266775.1 Austrofundulus limnaeus | reverse complement strand
TGCCTGTAGGGTGACCCGCGACCATAGAGATTTAAACAGATTTTATAAGGTAAAAATAATAAAACAAGGTCTTTGTCCACAATGATTAGACGTTTTTTTATTATTGTCATGAGTGATTATCTCAATTTTGGCTAAAAGAATTGACAAAATCCTACACACTGTGTCTTTAAGTATTCAACTGCAGCTGACTAACTTTTGGAGTCAACCTAATTCAAGATGGTTGCTTGACCTAACCTACCATAGCAAACACATAAATTGCTATAAATYAGTCAGTTTAAYTGATAGTGWGCTAAAATTTGKTRTGGTAGGTGAAAGTAATTCCCAACACATACTCCGAGCACAAACAGATAACACAAGATCTTTGTTTAAAACCTTAACGTGCAAGCCTGCAGGTGTATGCATCGTTTTAAAGAAATAACAGTCTATATGGTTCGATTGTCTTGCAATATTTTAAATGGAAGCAAATTTAAGGGAAAATATGTACTGTATGTCAGCTTGTTTAATAGCTGCTGAAKGTTCAAATTTGTTGTCATGAAAAAATTACATTTGAAAATTTACATAGCTTGAAAACCACAAAACATGTAATTGATACTCCAAAAAAACTACACTTTTCACCCCCTCCTAACTGCCTGAGAAACATCCCTGTGAGCACTGGAAGCAATTTTAGCACTTAGTCCTCATTTAGCCCCAAGTATCTCGGCTAAATATGTACTCTAATTTGCTGAAACTTATAAATAAATTTTCATAACACACAAAATATGTACAGACGCACAACCCAAAACTGATTCTGAGAGCCCAAACTGAGGTCTCGTATAAAATAAAAGGGAAATATTGTAGAATTATAGCTTCAAATTAGCCTTTTAGATTTTACTAGCAAATCAAAACCTGAAACTAGTTTAATTTAACATCTCAAAGAAACAACAGATGGGATGTGCTCTGACAAGCTGCCACTGGGACATTAGAACAGTGTTGAAGCCCTGTTTTTGTAAACTTCTGGCTGATTTACTCAGTTACATGCAAAAGGCACATGAAATGCTGATAAAGTTCAAGTCTTATTAATTTAATTTAACCTAACAGTGCTCACTGGAACAGTTTGCCTTGTGTGTATAGAAAGTTTGAAACCCTCACATACACAAACCTAAACAAAAAGATTTGTTGATGACATTTTACATTCAGTACCTCCCGGCATGGGAATCGTGAGAACATAAAGCAATAAATAGCATGGTGAGAACASGTTTTTTTAAACCACTGAGCTATTTTGACCACACTGAGACACAATAGAATCATGCAGTTGCTGCAGATTAGAGCTCAATGTTATTCTGTTTGTTGAGTTCTTGGTTCTGTGGAGGCCAACCGAGTCCAGTGGACTCCAAGTTAACAAAACAACCTGAGACGATAAGAGCTTTGTGACGCAGTAGTTATACAGTCGAGTGTAGCAAATAAAACATGGCCACACAGCAGTCATAAAAGGATGGCAAACAATATTTTMAATGATGCTTTCTCGGTAAAAGTGCATGTCAGTTTGAGTTTCAGCTACTGTTCATATAAATTGTATTTGTGAGATTTTGTATATGTACTGACAAACGCTCAAACTCAAAACAAAGACAAGGAACACCTAATAAAGGAATGAATTAGACCGTTTAATTGCATCACTYAAGTGCGTCATTTCCACTTATTTGAACATCACAGTCTCTGAATCCAAGATTTACATCAACAAACAGAAGATGCTGAAACAACGTAAAAAGCACAGAAGATCAATAAACCTTCTGGATCTGTTATGAAATGCTCACAGAACATCAGCTGACCAGACGAGGGCAGGCCAGCCTCTGTAATCAATGTGTTTCTCATTACGGACGCTCAGGGGCCGCACACTATGGCTCAAGGCCTCTCAGCAGTCCGTCTCCAAACAATGCCAACTATTTTCCTCCCGAGTCTCCTCACTTCCTGGTACGGAGTGGGCCCTTTCGCCGAGGGCTGAGCATTTCTCACATACAGCTGTCCCACTCTGTCTCTGTCTGGATTTTCACCCTGAAACACTCATCTCCTTCTCAGAAAGTCCACCCACCTGGAGCGAAACGACACGTCTCAGTTTCAGTCCCGTAGACTATAAACATTTGGTCCCCGAGAATGTCTTTAAAACAATAAAGCACTTCAGTTGTGCTCATAAAACAAGCAAAAATGATGCACATCTGATGAACAAACAGATAGTACTTGTTTGAGGCTACTACAAGGCGGTGTGTTTTTTGAACAGTCGAGTCGTTGCACAGACACGGAGCATTTCAAAATGTAAATATGCACACCAGTCAAAATAAAAGGAAACATAGGTTAAGGAAAACTCACCATATGTACACAAAGAGCATGGATGAGTGGGTGGGAGCTGTAGAAGAGCTTAATCAGGATTATTCATATTATAACTAAGTTTCCTTTAAAGCCCTGCTCTCTGTGGAGATTTTACATTAATAGTGGCCATGCCCCACATGTTTGAAACCATTTATAAAACATATTGTGTCTCAGTCCCATTTGATCATAAGCTAATCTAAGTTTTGATAAAAAATTAGATAAGTAATTTTAATATTTATAGTTGTAGGTAACCATCCGTCCAATTTTATGATGCACAGACTAAAGTTTACCWACTTTTATGAGTCAATCAGACTTCATGATCTGAGCTTGAATTACAACAACACCAGGTTGTTAATAGCAGAATACAAATATATGTTTTTCATTATAAACACAGCATCACACCATGTATGTCTTGCTTCTTTTTCTGTTTTGCGCCATTATGAAACTGAGAAGAGGAGCTCTAAATAAAACCTGTTAATTAAGCCATGGTTAATCGGGGCACTTTGTTACACTCATGGACCTGCTGCTCATGTGAGGCCACAGACCACCGCCTGCTGTTTCTGCTGCCTAACGGTTTCTCTTTTTTAACCTCATGTTTGAGAATGTACCTCAAGTTTGCGGAAATTCCTCTCTAACCTTCCTGCTCTGTGAATAGCAGGATGTAAAACAAGACGAGAAAGATTTCAGAGCATGTGAAAAGGGCGAGCAAAATTAGGCACAGTGACAAACAAAAGGCGGGATCATATTTTATTTTTTTAATGCCTGTGTGGTTTGTGTTGCTTTGAGCCTGACTTTTGTAATCTTTTCAAGTGGTTTTGATCAACAGTTTGTAAGAATTTCTGAAGGTCTATCTAAACTTTTTTTTGGATTTTGGTTGCTTTTCCATTCATTGGGCCTCATGCAAGAACCGTTCGTACGCACAGATTTGTTCTTAAGTTGTGCGTACGAGTGATTTAGGAGAATTTGTGACATTCACCAATGTTTTCTTATTCTAAGATTTTCTTCAGATACAAACAAAATTCACGAGTGGTCCAGACCTGTTGTGTATTTTACGAGCTGTCAGTCCTCTGTTATCCAGACTGGTTTTATTCACCAATAACTTTATATTTCATTAGTTTGAAGATATTTCGATTTGAAAATAAATCACACCCCATAATTATGTTGACAAGAGGCTATTCTGTTAGAATTAGATTTATAATTTTAAATGGAATAGACTAACGACATAAACTGGTTAATATAAAATACATTGGCTATTATTTTTTTTATATAGCACTACAATATTAAGATGAAGTTAACTGAAGTTTTGAGACATTTTAAAATGCTTTTTTTCCAGAAACATCTGAAACTTGCAGTTAGGAGGGGGGGGAGGGGGGTAGCAGTGCGCGACCGCTCCTCTGAATAAATGAAACCTTTGTAACACAGTTGTTTGCACTTAAATTAAAAATATTTGACCAAAGGAAAACCGGAGCAGGACTACAGAGAGATAAATGATTTAGATTCTTATTTCTGTGTCAGGAGACACGACATTAACAGCAGTCATCATTTCATTCCTCRACTTTAGCAGGTCTGACGTTGCTAAAAATGAAAGATTTTTTTTCTTCTGGATCTCTGAGAGCAGGACTTCAATCTCCAAACTCATAAAGTTCTTCTGTTTTACTTTGCGATGTCATTTATGAATGAACACTTCCTGGTATGTGGGGCAGGAAACGTATATCCTTATATGGGGATTTTTGGGGTGGTAATTATGTAAATAACCTCTCCTCGTGTGCGAGCAGCTGGATACGCATTCACCAGTTTACGCAGCTCATTTACACACTGTTCCTGAAGAAAGAAGATTTTGTTGAATCTGACGTGACATGTTCGTACGAACCCTTTGCACGAACAAAAGTAAGAGAAATTTAGGATAAGAATACAAACATGTTCTTGCATGCCATGTCTTTCGCTATGATTGACCAAAACAACAAATTGTGCCTAATATAATGAGAAAAGTTCAGGTCAAAAGAAGACATGTCTAACTTTAAAACATATGGAAGATGAATAGTATACGAAAGTTTAGGAAACACAGACTACATCATCCTTCAGTTTTAGATTTTCATCTTCACATTGCTAAGATATTATTTATTTAATGTTTATTTTACCCCCCGTCTGTCTACGTTTGTCCGTCTGGTAGCAAAACGTCCCACGCACCAGTGAATGGCCTCTAATGAACCTTTTAGAAATAAATTACTGGCTGTTCGTCTACAACAGATTAACTTTTATAGAGTCAACATGATTCATGATGGCCGCCACAGCTAACCCAACTTAGTAAACACAAAATTGGCTGCAACTCAGTTATACAGATACTGAGCTAAAATTMGATGTGGTAGAATCTAGGGTTGCTTTCCTGAAACTTTCCATAGGAAGGTAAAATSGAACATTCTGGAAATCTTTGAAACAGGAAACTCGACATAGAAATCATGGGGGTCAATTTCAACAAACTGTAACAAATCCAAAACAAAAAATATATAAACATTTACTTTGGCAGGGGCAGAACTGTTTTCCAAAATGTGATTAATCCAAAGAGTCTGAAAGTAAGAAAGTGAATGACCCAATTTGTGAAAAAACAACAACAACAACAACAACAAAACAAAAACAAAATCAGTAAATTGCATATCACACACACATATTCAGATGTCTAAATTTATGTACAGTAATATATTTCAATAACTCAGTTTACATATTACTTGACAATTATTTTTGTCTTGTTATTTTATCAACATTTTTTTATTTTACCTAATTTCCCTCTGGGATCAATAAAGTATTTTTGAATTTGAATTGAATTACAGAAGAGGATTAGAGCCACTGGAAGGAAAAAAAAGAAAAAGAATTCTGACTTTAATCTCAGAATTCTGAGATCAAAGTCAGCATTCTTTTTCTTTTTTCAGTGCTCCTAATAATCTTCTGTAACATGATTTTTTTAAGCTGAAATTATAAACTCAGCCATCAGCAGTGATGCTCCATTTCTGCTACTTTTAACATCTGTATTACACCTTAAGCTTTGCAGAAATCTATATTTCCAACAGCTTTATTAGATCATTAGASTCAACAGCACACAAACATTTACAGAGAAATGCAAGCACTTTGTCCTCAATAGGGACAACTAACTAGGAGGAAGGAGGCAGGAAGGCAGTCTAATTTTAAAGCCTTAATTATGTAACATGCAATATGGTGTCACTCAGTGGTTCGTACTCCATAACCCAAATGGTGCCCCTGAAGTTTTCCCCACAAGCACTAATTATGGTCCATATAGCTCCGGAGATTACCGCCTCCCCCACCGGCTTTCCAAGCTCCAAGTCAGAGTCTGGGACCTGCCATCCTTTAAGGATCTGGAGCCAGAAGATAAAAAAAGGTAATAAAATAAAACGTGTGGCATTCACTGGTGGCTTGTTATTTGCACTCCAGCTTTCCCATCCTGCTCCTAACCGTCGCTGGGAATGCAAACTAAAATTCAGCCGAACAACCCCACCCCCACCCGCCGAGACAAACAAGTGAAAGATTAAATAAACTCCAAATTAAAGAGTTGCCTTTCCATTATGAGGCTCAACGTGTCATTAAAAGCGAGCGCTGCGTGCTATCTGGCCTCCCCGTTTCGTGCTGTTTATAACCCCGGCGCAGACTTTATGACAAAGAGGATTTTGAACACGCCGTGGTTGTTTACCCAACTCAGCGGGGACAGATAGACACAGTTCTCAGAATGAGACAGCAGTTTAAAGTTCAGCGTGAGCCATCAGCTGTGCTCTTAACCTAAATACTCACGGTAATTTACTCCTRTTTAGCATTTTCAACAGTAGATTAACTGGAAAATAAAGCAAAGTAACAGATTAAATGTTTTATACTTTTAATGGTGTAAGAGTTCAGTCTTACACTTCTTATAACAAATTTATAAGAGTAATTTATTTAGCAAGGGATCACTTATTTTGGGTAAACATTCCTCCAGTGCAAAAATGAATGGACACAAGAAGTGGCTCTCAGTCAGTGAATGTTGATTTGATCCATAAATATGCGATCATTTATTTTACAAATCATACAGAATCACTAAGTACACTTGATTGTGAACACTTAATTTCCTATAAATGTTTGGGACCAACAATAACAAGCTTTAACTTCTTAATTGTTAACCACGGGCACTTTTAAATAGAAACACAACCGTCTAGCTTTGATGTTTGATACCAGACAATTTGAGGCAATTAGCTTAGAGTTGGCAAGGAAGAGTTTAAGAAAAGAAGGAAAGTAAGGTGTTAGCTTTCTTATACTTTTATCTTAAATAATGTGGTTTAACCAGAAGGGTGAAGCGTTCTACTCGGCGTCAGCCAGACAGATAGATTATAACAGCCAGCTTTTTAACTTAAAGATGATTTTCTGTCACCTGCCAGGTATTTCGGGGGTGCTGCTGGAAAATTCATCTCAGAACCGTCAAACAGGGAACCCCAAGGCGTGTTTTGGTCTCGCTTGCGTCCGTGTCAAGCCGTAGAAAGAAGGCAACCCCAAATTGGAAACCGGCTTCAAAAATAAAACTTCCGTCTGGAGAGTTTTCTGAAGTGGATCGACCAGGCGTTGGTCATCCACACTGTGAGGTTTCCCCGTTGGCGATGAAGGGGCCAAAACCTGACACAGTTTTCAGCTTTTGACTCTGAGAGTCTAGCTGTCAAAGTGACTGACGGCGGTCCGTCACTTCCTGTCCTCCGGGCGGAAACTGATAGTTATTAAGAAGCTTAGAGAATCTAAGTCCTGCCCTCCGGAAGGTTAGATTAGAAAAGTTATATCAAGGAAAGTGTTAGATTCAGAACTTGCCGTTGCCTCCTGAAACTAAACAAAGATTATTGCTGCTGTGTGGTTCAGAACAAAACATTTCATGACCCATTTAATAATCTGATGAGCACTTATTTAAAAACATAACTGAAAGAAAAATGAATTGCTTCAAGTTAAAAAAAATTGCAAACATGATTCAGACAAGTAAAACATTGATATTTCAGCAACTTTAAACTATAAAGATTATTTTAGTTAAATAAGAATTTTTCCCACAGAAAAACCATACATAGTTGAAATCATACTGAGGGAGAAAAGAGATCTGTCCTCTCTTCTCCTGTAACTTTGAAAAACATTCTCTGATTATCAAAATGCGTAATACTTTCAGTTAAGAGAACAATAAATAAAATAAGACGAAGATTCTTCTGTTTATTATCTGATTTAGAAGGAAGAGAATATCTCTTTGAAAAGTTAAGGTGACCTGAGGTGGCCTAAATTCAGTTCTAAGTGGAACAGAGTTTTTGTCCCTTCGAAGGCCCATCAGAGGACTGAGTCCAAGACAGTTTCCTTGATAATTTCCCTCGAGGTGACCCCTACAATGGTAAAAGAATAAAGACTTAGCTCACCAATTTTGATGCATTTGGTCAAAACCTGACAATAAGGTTATATCACTTGATTGAATTGTTGCCATTTCTGTTGGCTGTAACAACCAAATGTTCATCAGTCACATCAGGAATAGCTTACATTACTGTTCACCTCTGCCTTTGAGTGGCACGTTGTTGTTGTTTTTTTTTAAAAAAGGGAAATTATAAAGAGGCAGGCGGCGGTGAAAGCCATCCATGAAGCAGATTGATGCAGCTTTGGAGCACAACAGATCAGATGAGATTATCTCCAACTGATCCACTGTAAAGTAGATCGCACATTCATTGATTCCTCTGCCTCCAAGTTCAGACTTTTAGTCAAACATTACCCACGAGAAAGAAAGTAAGCACAAAGAGGACACGACTCCAGTCACCACACCACTCCTGCTGCCATATCTGACTGACACTCCTATTAGATTATCCTGCAGGGGTGGAGAGTTTTACCTCTTCCACAGTGGTGTGTGTGTGTGTGTGTGTGTGTGTGTGTGTGTGTGTGTGTGTGTGTGTGTGTGTGTGTGTGTGTGTGTGTGTGTGTGTTTTATCTCAGCAGTGACCTAGTGACACAAGCCCAGCTCAGGACACCACAAAGCTACGCATGCTCCCCCTCTTGGCGTCTAATCCACGCTGCGTGAAGGGAAGACAGGAAGGCACGGCTGCCAATCGATCGTCTGGACCCAAATACCGGCTGCACACATTTATTTTATCATCAACCAACAAGCAGCTACTGAGAGCGGAGAAGCAGCGAATCTTTAATATGGGCTGCCTGGAATCATCCGACCTACTTTCTCCCACACACACCCTCCTCCCCCTATGCCTGGTTTGGAGTGATGGGATAGGAGAGGAGGGGGGAGAGACCACCAGGCAGGAAGCAGTGAGATGAACAGCAGAAATTATATTAATGTATCACTAAGCAGTTTATTTAAAGTCTTAAGTTGCTAATAAGAAGACAGGATATCACAAGTAACCCAAGTAAGGATGATAATGATGATCAGCATCAAGGGTGCAAAGTCTGAGGCACTGAAGCCCCCTCTTTTTGTGTCCGTACGCTCACTGCAGCTTAAAAACACTCTTCAAAATGACCAGCTTCTCATTCTCAGCTCTCATGGAACTGATAGATCAAATAACAAATGYCACTGACCAAAAACATATTGTGCCAGTGTTTGTTGATTTAAAGAAAGCATTCGACACAATTGACCACAGCACTGTACTTGAAAAACTAAATAAATATGGGGTTAGGGGACCAGCATTACAATGGGTATCTAGTCAWTTGGAAAATAGGAAACAGTTTGTACAAATACACGATGCAAGATCTGAACTCTGTGGAATCACATGTGGAATTCCTCAGGGATCTGTACTTGGACCAAAATTGTTTATCTTGTATGTGAATGATTTGGTCAATGTGTCAGGGCTCTTTAAATGTGTTTTGTTTGCAGATGATACAACACTTTTTTGTTTGGGTAAAGACAGAACGGATGTTAGAGAAAATGCAAACAGAATTTGTGAAAATACAAGATTGGTTTAAACTAAAGAAATTATCATTAAACTTGGATAAAACTAATCATATGATATTTACAAAGAACTGTTAACATTCCATTTAGAGTTGGTGGTGTAGAGATCAGTAGAGTCAGTAGCTGCGTTTCAATTGACCATAAAAATGCGCAAATTAGAATTTTGAAAATAAATTTGCTCAATGGAAACACGTCAATTTTGGAAAAAAAATATGTTTTTCAACAAAATGTTTTTGTGCTAGGATGAGGTGGTATTTCAGTTGCATCAAAATTGGTGTTCTTCACAAAACTGCAATGGAAAACACTTTTCACGGCAGTCACGTGATCAACAACCGGCTGTTTCTATTGGCGAAAAAGACGATGACGAAGAAGGTAACAGGAAGTAGAAATAGTAGTAATATCACAGAAGTAGTATAAAACAGTAAACTCACAGACTACAATTTCCCAAAAACACAGCATACGTAGCTGCTCCCAAGTAGGGGCTTGTCGCTGGAAAGCCTCGATAAAAGACGCCAACGTCTCCTCTGATGATGAGCGCTAGTGTCGTGATAGCAACATGCTATGTGTTTCCATTGCCGCCGTGTTTTTAATGACTTATCACGAGAACAAACATATTCACGCGTGACTTTAATAGCATTTCTTACTTAATGGAAACACCGCACTTGCGAAACTGTGTTTTGTCGACATTAACAGAATATCAACAAAGTTTTGCGCACATTTGCAATGGAAACGCAGCTACTGAGGTAAAGTTTTTGGGTGTTATTATTGATGAGAAACTGACATGGAAAACTCATAAATTATTTAAGAATAAAACTAGCTAAATCCACTGCATTGCTTTACAAAGTAAGGGACTTGTTTAATGATAAAGCTCTGTATTTGTTATATAATGCATTAATTGTTCCACACTTGGTCTATTGTGTTGAGGTATGGGTGGTGGGGTGTAAGACGATTACACATCCTGTTTTTGTTTGCAAAAAAGAGCTGTAAGAATTATCACTCAAACACTACTATTATCCATCTAATATATTATTTTGTAAACTGAAATTATTGAAATTCTATGATCTGGTTGATTATAACATTGTTATTTATGTATAAGGCTCACCAAAACACATTACCTTTAAACATCCAGAAAAACTTTGCAAAGAGAGAGAGCTGTTATAATCTTAAAGGGACAGAGATGTTCATGAAACCTAAATTTAGAACATGTTTGAAAGAACGGTGCACCTCAATCCAAGGAGTCAGATTGTGGAATGATCTGGCAGATGATATTAAAAGGGCCAAAACATTGTACATGTTTAAGAGAATGATAAAGGCTTGATTGTTAAAAAATATGAAACAGTATAATGTGTAACCATTTAATTTGTTGTTCTAGAAAGATTTGATATTTTTGTTTTGTTTTGTTAACTAAAGATCAATATTGTTTGAATTTATACTTGAGGAAAAAAGGGGCAGATGTATTAAGATTTTTTCTTCTCTCTGCCACCTTTCATTTCATTTTATTTGTAATTTCTTTTTTTTAAATTGTACATAGAATTACTTTTGTTTTTTTAAGAAACGAATAAAGTTTAAGTCAACTTGATTGGGAGTGGTGTGCTTTAGTAGCAGTACATCTTATCATATGGAAGAAATTAACAAATGGTGAGAAATGCCATTGTAATTGGATTTTGACAAAGCAAACGAGAAAACCCAACAACTCCAACATCCTTCACAGTAGAAATATTTAGAGTCTAAATGGGTCATTGAAAGTTGGGACGTCTCAGCTTACCCATTCCTTTTTATAATCAAACTACACTTTTTTTTGTTTGGTACATGTACAACATTACACATCAGCATGTAGGCATTTCTGTCTTCTTTCACCCAGTGTATCTCACATTATAGACCCAAATGCTTTTCTCTCAAATCCCCTCAAAGAACACACACCATGCTTCCAGAGACCTCAGCTATATTTTAGCTCACATTTCTTTGTTCAAAACAGGAAGTGAATGATCTTTTTAACTCGTCTCTTAATTTAAAAACACTGTAAAGACGTGACATTTCACACGTGACTTTCAGAGTTTTCAGCCACTTAAGGTTCCAGGTAGGGATGTACGATATGTCGGCATTAATATCGGTCCGATATGTTAAACTAGGTCAATATTAACGTCCGATATTGACTTTCCRCTTTTTAGCTTTAGGGTGTATTCAGACCTGATAATTTGCTCCGCTTTAAACGATCCAGAGTTCGTTTCCAGCGTTGGTCCGGACCTTTTCTGCAGGTGTGAATACACTCATGCGAACTCTGGTGTGGATCAAACAACCGGACCGAGACCTGCTTTTTTGAGGTGGTCTCGGTCCGCTTCCAAACGAACTCTGGTGCGGTTCACTTTAGTTCACTTCTGGTGTGAATACAGACCAGACTCTAACCGAACCAACTGCATTAAACATGCACCTTTTTGGACTTCACTGGCCACCGTCGCTGAGCTAAATAAACTGAAAACATACCTGTTTCGTCGTCTCCTGTTAGCAGCTCTGCTGCCGGCATGAAGTGGGTCAGAACACGCAGAGCACCTCGTCTCCTTTGAGTTGCGGGACACATTTACTGATGCCACTCCAAAATTAGAATCTCATCACGAAACCACCATTGAATTAGCTGCTTCTGACATTTTAAATGCTATTAAAAAACATGGCTTTGTTTACAAGTTATAGTTCATTTGCCAAAAAGCACAATGTGAATGCAAACTGCACCAAACGAAAAAATAATAATAATAAAATCCACTTTTGGTCCGGACCAAACAAGTGAATGAAAGGACTTTCCTGGTCTGAACACACCCTATGTTTCTGTTTTGGGAGGGGAGATGGTTGGTTGAGCGGCATCTGTTTGATCATGACATAACTGAAGCAGAGAGACATGTCAGAGGTCTTGGTTGTTCATTTACGGTATCAAAAAACAAGTGTATTTGTGTGCATGTGTACAATGTAATTTGTGTGTTCTTGTGTAATATCGGTAAATATCGGCTATCGGCCATAACAGCAATAATTAAATCGGATATCGAATGAAATTTTCACATCGGTGCATCTTTAGTTCCATGAATGTTTTAAGATACAACTTGTAGTTTTTGAGCAGCAGCTGTTTGTTTCAGGCCTACTTTTTGTAGTGTGCTTCCTGTCCGCCTCTCCTGCTGTGAGGGTGGCAGACACAGGTGTGTGGTTACAATGGTCACTAATGGAGGAAGCACTGGCAGCATGTCTTACACCACAATGTTGCCATTTTGATTAAAACAAAATGAGTGTTGAATCTTTTGGGTTTGAATGCCCCTGACCAGCCTGGAAAACTTAGAAACATTGCAGCCTCAATATGTTGTAAACACCAGATAGATGAGCTAAAAAAGATCAGTTCTTGYTTAAAAGGCTGTTTTTGTCGCACAGTGGACACAGTCTAAACTAACTAAAGGTGTATTTTTTTCCCCTACAACCCAATAATCAAGCTTAGTTCAGTGTCTGAGCTTAAAAACACAACATTCCGTTATAGTTGTTGTTGATGAAAGCCTACCTGTCCTCTCTCAAAGTTTTCCCTCTCCAGCTCCAGGCTGTTGGCCCCTCCAGTCCGTCGGATCACTTTAGGGATAGCGTTGGGGACTTGCTGCATGGAGCTTTTCACTCGATCCATTGTTGTAGCTTGTAACATAAAAAAAAAAAACTAACAATCGCGAGAAGAAGAGAAATAGCGGGTTAAGCGTGTAAAGGATTTTAAATATATATGTATAAAAGCGGTCACAGCTATGGCGGGAAGCCGTCCATGCTGCTGTGGTCCTGTTCACTGGAGCATTCGGCCCTTTTTCTGTCCGACAGCCTCGTCAATGACAGCAGATTCACAGACCGACAGCAGCGTGAAGCTAACCAGGCTAAGAGCCGAATACTACTTCCGTTTGGGTTTTTCAAAATAAGGTCCCGAGCGACGCTCGTTCAACGCCCCAGAGTTTTGAAAGGAAAATCGATAGCAGTGGCACTCACATTGTTGTTTTCTATTTGTAGTTTTTTATGTACGTTTTTTTTTACAATCAAACTAACTCTCCCCAAATATATTGTGTTATGACTTATTTGTGATTTTTAAAAAAAAAAAAAAAACTTTTTAATTTATGTAACTTTACTTATAATCCCATAGAAGTACACTGTGATTTAGGCTACCTTCAAAAACATTGTTCTCTGAAATTGTCCTCAGTACAGGCTACTTGCACTACTTTAATCAATTTATWGCAGCGGTGTCCAAAGTGTGGCCCGGGGACCATTTGTGGCCCCTGAACTGATTTTGTGCGGCCCCTGACTTCAGTTCAAGAATTATACTAATGTGTCCACAAATTTGTCTACCTGGCACAGGTGTTAGACGTAGATGAGAGACTTTCTATTTTTTATTAGGACAAAATGATCACAGACAAAGTAAAATCTTCTTCCAATCATAAATATTGGYAACAACGCCAATCATTTGACTTTAAATAACCAGGCTGTTGGCTTTTTCCACATCGATCTAATGACTTCTACTGAAAAGCTGATTTTGCTGCACTCCAATCTGCTTTTAATTTATTTATTGAATTTGGCTGAATAAACCAAGCATTTTCAACAAAAGGGTGACCTAAATCCGGATTTTATTGATCACATCATATTGAATAATTTGATACAATTGCCAAATTTCTTTCAATAAGAGAATCCTGCAAAACACTTTCAAAGTTCTGGATCTTGATTAATTTACGTTTCCATTTCCAGCAATAAATCTGACTACTTTATTTGTTTAATTAAAGTATTCAGTGCTTAGTTTATTGTTGAGCAGGTAAAGGAAAAAACTATTTTTGGCCCTCAAGTCCTTCTGACTTTATGATTTTGGCCCATGTGACAAAATGTTTGGACACTTCTTTTAGCTTCCTGCTGTTGGATTACTAACTGGAGCATTTAGCTATTGTTTACACAATTTTAGACTTCACTTCACATACAAATGTGCTACATTATCTTAGCTTTATTTTTATACATACAGCATTTAGATACTGTTTTGGTAATATTTGCTTATAACTGCTGTTTTGTCAAATTAATCTTTTAATTATTGTCTTGCTAACTGTATGTTATGCATTCGATTTAATTTTAGCTTTTAGTCATGCTTTAGCTACATTTAGCTTTTAGCAATGATTTGCTAATTTAGCCTTTTCCTACATTTTTGCCCAGCTATATAG
>NW_013952586.1:579141-580728 GCF_001266775.1 Austrofundulus limnaeus | reverse complement strand
ATGCTTTAGCTACATTTAGCTTTTAGCAATGATTTGCTAATTTAGCCTTTTCCTACTTTTTTGCCCAGCTATATAGCTTCTGTGCTGCTTGTTTAGACACAAACTGTTAGTTAATCCATAATTCAACAGATTTTGTAGTCTTTGTGTTTGACAATGACATCATATTGTGGCCATAAAATAACAAATGTGAATTTGCAGAGGACAAAAGAACAAGTGGCAGGTAGTAGATTAACAGAAAGTTAAAGTCATGTTTAATGGAAATAAGATAAATAGACAATTCAACATTTGTTAGAAAGAGAAAAGAAAAACGTCAACTTTCAGTTGAAGACAAGTTTTTAACTAAATACAAAATTATTTTATGCTTCAATTTTTTTATATTTTTTAAATATAGAGTGAACAAAAAATAATAAAATTATGTCTCTGCTAATAASAAAACCCTTAAAGGTCAAATTTAAAACAGGCCCTTTGATAACTTGTCCATAATGTGTCACAACACAKGTTGGTTTCTTTAGTTTATGATCTATTTAATGGCTCAGTGACTCAGATTATTTTTAAATGACTTACCAAACAAAAAACATTTCTTTGAAAAAAAGAACTGGAAAAAAAGGTTGAAAAAGCAGAAAGTCTGCTATAGCTATGACCAGTTTGGAGGATTACAAGAAAGTCTTTCTGCTTGTAATCAAAATATAAACAGAGMGATGATGACTTAGGCTTTTGTGCATAGTACTGCATGGTGTAAAAATATATAAATAACTGCCACGTTTAAAATAGATAAAGTAAGGTTTATCCCAGAGGACCCACCCAGCAACAATCTGAACTGTCTTGTAAATTTTAGGTTTGCACCAAAACGTGCCTTCATAAAAAGCTTTTATTTCTAAAAGGCTTGACCGGAAGCAGCTGGCTCCTCCTGCAGGTGTCTTGATGTCTGTCAGCTTCATGAGGACGAGCCTCGCTGTTATTTGGATATTTTCTCTGGCAACGGTGTGTGGCTCCTCCCTGYGCTCCCAGCCACTGGCTGAGGCTCCAGCAGGATCCTCCCACAGCAGCAGGAGGAGCAGCCGACGTTCAGTTAACTCAGCACGGAGGGAAGAACCACAGAGACCCGCTCTTACATAACTGGTTTCAGTGTTCACACTGGGAGCTCTGACGGAACTTTTATGCTTCAAAATGTTGAACAGCAGAACAGTAAATCTACATTTTGTTTGTATTGTGTTGGGCCTATTTTTATTTTCAAGTTATAATTCGAATAATCGAAAAAAAAAATACTATTATTTGGGAGCCATGCTGGMAAAATGAGTAAGGGAAGCCTGCAGTGAAATGTAAATACTAACATTGTATATTTCCTGTAAACTCTTTCTAACAGGAATGTCTTAAAAATGATTCCTTGTTTTATAACTCATAACTTTCTTTGAAATTGACCATTTTATCTGCCACAGTATAATATAATATACCGTAATATAATAGTCCAATGTTTGGCTTCATTGTGAAGATTGTGCTTTTGTTTAATGGAGTAAGTGTGTGTGTGTGTGTGTGTGTGTGTGTGTGTGTGTGTGTGTGTGTGTGTGTGTGTGTGTGTGTGTGTGTGTG
>NW_013952586.1:575640-579131 GCF_001266775.1 Austrofundulus limnaeus | reverse complement strand
CCACTCACAGCAAAGGATCAAAGGTCACAACTAACTACTAATATCTGCTGTCAGTCGATGAAAGAAATATGTTTGACTCMATGCTGCCCTCTGCTGGACAAACTGGAGATTTACAGCTCAGAGGTTTTTTTTATTTTATTTTTATTTTTTGGGATTCAGTAAAAAAGCCAAACCACTTAATAAACAATCAATTTTTTTGTAAAAACGCACTGAATGAGGTAGTTGATCATTACAGAATACATTGATACACTTCTCATCTTTATTAGGATCAGTGGCTAACTAATCTAAAAATTGATAGGGACTATACTGGACACTAATAAAAATGCCTATAAAGTAGCATCCAGTCAAAACTTCCTTTCACTGTGTTTATATTGTACAGGAATTTTTTAAAGAAAGTTTTGTAGTCATAAAACACTTTCATTGAATATTTCTATGTTAGAACACTCACTAAACCCTTACAATTTTATTTTTATCAAGATGATGTTTATCAGGTTTGATTAGAAAAGTTACAAAACTCTGATCAATCGGTACAGGTAATGATTAAAAAAARAATACAATTACACCAATAGTGCTCAGCCTGTACTGGAGCCAAAAAAGGAGAGGAAACTCATGAAGAAGTCTCGCGAGATCAGCGCGTTCAAGACGACTGGGGCTCGAAGTTTACAGATCTGTGGATGAATCATAACAGCATCAAGATGTCGGGACGATCAGGCCGCGCCGAAACCCGGAGTCGGGCTAAAGACGACATTAAAAAGGTCCTGGCGGCCATCGAGAAAGTCCGAAAATGGTATGTGAGCTAAGTGTGTGGAGTTAAGAAGGAGGGGAGGCAGAGGTTTTAGACGACCATTGCTTGCTATTTTGCTGCGTCGCTCAACAAACTTCAGTCGGAAAAGTTAGATGATTGACGGAGCCGTGGACCAATCAGAGCCGTCGAATGGGGCAGAAGCGGGGTGGGGCCAGTAGAGTTTTTTTTTTTTTTTTTCTGCTGAGATCTGTCAACATGGCTTCAGCTGGCCGACATGCGGCGGACTGGGATGTGCGACGGTTTARATGTAAATTAAAATGACTATTTCTCGAAAATAATTAGAGATATGATGGACTTTCATCTCTCCTCACGACAGAGAAAACGAAGAGGAAGTGTAGGCTGTACCACACGGATTATAACGGATATCATTAGGGTGCGAAATGATAGGGTGTCGACTTCATCTTTAGGAGGTATGAAGAGTGGCAGTCCCGTAGCATGTCTCTGTATGCAGCTGGTTTTAGAAGAACATCTMATTTTATATCAACAGTTAAAAGGCCCGAATTACTCTAAATTAAATGATCTGAGTCTAAATATCAAACCAGCCCCGCACATTGTACTGCTTCTAATAATAATCAGTTTCAACATGACAAACAGGAAGATGACACAACCATACTGCATCTACAGTAGGTGTGTTCCTCACTATTATTAAAGATCAAGATCACTTTATTTAATTTGGGAGCTTTTTTGTGGAAAAATGTCGACATAAAGAGATCATTTTAAAGAGAAGAGACACAGGACTAAAGAGGTTTATGTTGAGTCTTTTCTAATGTTACAAAATAAAACATTTGCCCCAACTTCCCAGCATTAAAGTGATAGCACAGATCTTTTGAAGAGGGGTTATGATTAATTAATATCTTACCTGTTGCAGCTCTTTGAATGACCTCAGTCTGGAGAAGCAGAGTTTGATTCTGACTAGATTGACTTGACAGCTAGACTGAAGTGGACTGCTGCCATCTTACAACAACTGTAATGTAAAATAAATGATAGCAATTCATGCAAATACATGCAACTTTCATATTAGGTAATTATTTATTTCAAATTCTCTGGTTAATGTGCAAGTAGGGCGAAACTGCTTGCACTTCCAGAAGAAATTCTGCAAATTTTTTTCCAGAATAACTTTATAATGCTAAAATTATGACAAAGCAAAAGTTATGAACCTGTGTGAATCACCATAAAATGTTGGAGAAGTTGTTTTAAATTGGCAGAAAACCCACTCGGTCTTAGCCCAGGCCATTTTCAACAAGCCTATCAGAATAAACTATTTTTCCAAACTGTGTTCAAAGGTCTATCTACGACAAGAAAGACCTCTCACTGATGACATCATTTATTATCAGCTGCCTCTCTGCTCTGCACAAAGCACAAATGCAGCACAACAAAACTTAATGCAACTTTTAGCCTCTATTTAAATTTCAAACATGCACATGAATTTAACAGCTGCATTAAACACTTTGTATTAGTTCTTTATGCAATATAAGGTTTTAATTTTTAGTACAATTGTTACAAAAAAATTTTTTAATTTATGTTCAGCTTGCCAGGTGCTCTCTCGTGCTTACAGATTAAGGGAAACAATTAAAAATAAACACTACACCCTCCTAAAAGGATGTCCTAACTTGAGTTTCAACATGATTTTAAAGAAAAAGACTGCACCTTTTGTAATCTGGTTCAGTGTCCGGTCGTGAGACTGATGCACTTTGAAAAAATGAAACTATGCCGAGCTCCTTTCTAATAATATTCAAATGACTTTCATCCCCAGGGAGAAAAAGTGGGTGACAGTTGGCGACACGTCATTACGCATCTTCAAGTGGGTGCCAGTAACAGAAACGAAACAGGTGTGGGCACTCGTCATGTCAGCACTCCGCCTCTTTTGTGTTACTCATCTGCGTCCACCTCACAAAATCTGCTCTCTGCCTTCCTTCAGATATTTCGCACCAAATCCACTAGTGGAGAGGCCCGGGGGATGAAAGATGTGGTCTTGGAAAACACCAACACTTTGCTGGATTTTGCTGGTAGGCTGTTTTTTTTTTTAAGAAGGCTACGATAAAGTTTGCATTAAAGAAAACTAAAACTTGTTGACGGTGACCTCATCTCTGCTGTGATCTCAGATGAAAACAGCAACCAGAGCTTTCTGTCAGATGTTTATCAGTCCAAAATGGACAACAGCAGCAGCAACTCCAGCTCCCAGCAGGTCAGCCCGCCGCACTCCTACAGTCTCCGAGCTGAAGACTCTCAGCCTCCGATGCTCGGACAGGAAAGTGTGGATGGTACGTGGACAGCGCTCTACTACACTACTAAATACTTCTTTTTCTCTGTATCTTTTTTTCATCTACAATATGTTTTGTCCCAATTAACAAAAATGCTATAGTTTCTGTGCCGTACCAGTAGGTGGCGAAAATATCTCCGATAATAAAGAATATACAGCAGGTAAAATAAGTATTGAACACGTCACCATTTTTCTCAGTAAATATATTACTAGAGGTGCTAATGACATGAAATTTTCACCAGATGTTGGTAACAACCCAAGTGATCCATACATACAAAGAAATCAAACCATAAGTGTCCAGAAATGAAGTTATTTGTAATAATGTGGAATTGCACAGGGAAAAAGTATGAAGGTTTCGTGGACCTCTTCTCTGAACTCTGATCTTTAGTTCTTTCCATAGATTTTCTGTTGGATTCAGGTCAGGTG
>NW_013952586.1:573816-575381 GCF_001266775.1 Austrofundulus limnaeus | reverse complement strand
CACACACACACACACACACACACACACACACACACACACACACCTGAGTACTCAAACTGAGGTGGCATTGAAGTGCATCTCACCTGCTCTATGGACACACACACAGCTTTTCTGTTTTGTTTTCACATCTGCTTAATAAAAATGTGGAATCTATTGTGTTTTTTTTTTTTGCAAACATAAGTTTAGATTTGATCCTTTGTATTGTTTTAAGATAACGTCTTTGAAAGAGGTTGGACTTTCTTCTCCCCCCCCCCGTCTGTCTGTATGGTTCTGCTCATCTGTTACAGGCTGCAGGCAGCTGTGATCCTACAGTTAAACAACCAAAGTAAGACCTGTCATGTTCGGCGCAGAGAGGAGAGTCCAAGGAGGCGCAGCAGAAGCTTCAGAAATACCTCGTCGCGAGGCGGTGACAGCCTGTGAGCTGACTGTAATTTGCCGACAGGTGTGGCGGCTAAGATGGATCAGAGTAAAGGTCAGGGATGTGAAAAGTCAGTGGAAACAGCCCTTGATTAGGGAGCGTTTGAGCAAGGCGGCAGCTGCATTCAGCTATAATAAACTGTGAAGGATCTGTTCACTCGGGTGACGTTTCTCTGGTCTTTTGCTACGTTTGAATCAGAGAAAAGGATGCATCTTGTTTTATTTCAAARCGAAAGCAGCCTGGAGGGGTAACCACAGTGCTTGACCTGTTTACACCTTATTGGTAAACAAAACACACCACAATACAGTTATAAATTTGATCAAACAAAATCAGGTCCAGTATGCATATTGAAGGAACGCACCACCTTTCATACCAGAGTTTTAGACTAAAACCATTTTATTGCTGAGAAATTATGGTGTTCTAGCCATTTTGGTTCAACTTTGAACGTGCAGTCTCACTGTGTCATTTCTCCTGTGTGATTTGTGGAAACAAACTGTCCAGAAAAGGCTCAGCTACCAGAACACAAAGTGACAGAATCCCTCACAATGACTTCACAATCAGCCTATAAATAGCCTTGAACTTTGTTCCTGGTGATGACAGACCTCCTGGCAGTGGCTGTCCATCCATCAGACTGAAATATTTCAGCAGCTACTGTATGGACTGCTGGGAAATTTGTGCACATTATTGCTCCACTCTGTGGGGAAATATTTCCTTTCGCCTCACARTCTGTGGTGTGTATGTGTGTGTGTACAAAGCCTGACAGCATGCACACATATTGTACTTAATGCTGTAAAAAAATCTGTTGTGTCAACATCCGATGGACAGTAAAATGATCATTTGACAGAAATCCTACCTGAYTGTTGAGGATGACTCTCTGCTACTACCACACCGTAGCTCTATATCTGTCAAAMYGGCTGGTTTATAAGAAAAYACGTGTTCAATACGACTAAAGTCAAGATGAAAACACAATTGTTAAATAAAATGATTTGTAAAAGGAGTAAAGTCATACAACACCAGAATTCTGGACCTGAGTGAGGTTTATTTGTCACCGGCTGACAAGAAAAACCACACTGACCCAAAGTAAGGAAGTGCATCTTTTTATACACGATTCTTCAATGCCTGAGTTCACCCCCTACTGACCTACAGC
>NW_013952586.1:570763-572549 GCF_001266775.1 Austrofundulus limnaeus | reverse complement strand
CAATTAACACATAATAGATCAAACATTATAAAAGTATTATAAAAAGGAAACCCTAATACTCTTGTGTTGTTTCTAACATCAGTACTAATCTATAATAACTTTAAAATTCTTCACCCCTTCTTGTACAGTTATATACAAATAAGCATGTTTTTAGATTAGATTATTATAAAGTTAAGTTAGAAATCTGTACCGGCTCCCTTCAGTATTTATCAGTATTCTAGCTTGCCTCCACGGTTATATCCCATCCTGTAGTTGAGAAATGCAGCAGGTGATCYAGTTCTCAAACAAGCGTTGACCATGAGCAGACTGAGCTTTGACCTGAGGACAAAYGGACAGAAGCAGACAGGGACAGAAGACTCGGTCCACCTACACAACTGGAACACGTACAAGCCGAGCCAAGCCACTGTCACTGCAAATATTTACCTCTGGTCCAAGTCAGCGCAGGGACATTAGGCACAAAGTTTGTATTTTACAGTAAGAAGAAAAATGAAGCCGACATGACTGAGACCATGTTAGAGAACAGCTGAATTATGTAGAATTTAAATGAATTAGTGTACAGGTCACACAGAGGCCTGGCGGTGTCTTATAAAAACCTGACCTACAACTTTACTCCTCCTATTAGAATTGTTGCTGTTGCACAGAATGTTTAGAGCTGTGAGCGTAAACTTAACATGTGTCACATCATGGCAGCTATAGAATGAGCTCTGTCTAACACTGCAGCTGCAGTACACAACAGCTAAAGAATGCAAAACACATCATAACATTATGCCAAAATAAAGAGAAACTAGAMAATCTGCATTTTCTGTGTTGTGAAAATTCTCTGAATGTCTGATAAAATCGGCCTACAGATATTATCGGTTCGATATTAGCATAAAAATGTAAAATCTCTATGTATCAGTATCGGTTTTTCTTMTGATAACAAAAGCCGGATAAATTAATGCCTRKATTTGACCAAAATGTGTTAATAAATGCAGAGATGTTCACTGGTTTGTGATTGATGACATCATCAAACTGGATTTTCTCAGGGAGAGCATGAATCAAACTATTGTTTGAGAAAAAAATGTTAAAAATAAATATGGCACTTTCCCCCAAACTTCAGTTAAATGGTTTTTATTTTGGTACAGACAATGTTTACCTATGGAATGCATCCAGTGGGGTATCAAAAACGAGGCATAATGTCCCTGACAGGAGATATGTCATCTTAACATTGGTTTGTAATATCAGTTAATATTGGAATCGGAAATTAAATGTTGAACAATATCGGCATATCGAATATAGACAAAAAGTCAATATCGAGCACCTCTAACAGATAGTAGCTAAAATGAATAGTAGGTAAAAATTAGCACAAGGCAAGTGAAAAGTAGCTCAATACTGGCAAAAAGCAGCAGCTCAGCTAAAAACAAAAACTAACAAAAAGCTATGTAAAACTTAAGAATCAAAAGTGTCAGCAACAAGCTGAAAATATCAAAAGGTTAGCAAACAGCTAAAAGTAGTAAAAGACAAGCTAAATGTAGCAGAAACTAGCTAAAAGTAGCTAAACACAAGCTAAAATCTGCAGAAAGTTAGTTGAAAGAAGCAAGAAGGTAGCTAAAACTATAATAAGCAACAAGTTAGGTGAAATTAGCCAAATGACAGCTAAATGTAGAAGTAGCAAAAAGCTAACTAAAAGCTTAACCAAAAAGTTAGATAAAAACTAAACATACAAACAAACAAACAAACAAACAAACAAACAAACAAACAAACAAACAAAACAAGACAAGAAAAAAAAAAGAAAAAAAGACCAAAA
>NW_013952586.1:562469-570678 GCF_001266775.1 Austrofundulus limnaeus | reverse complement strand
TATATATATATAGCCAGCTGGAGTATTCAGCAGTTAGATTGCAAAATAAATGTAAAGGCTACATCAGTTTTCAGATTATGAAATCACATATTCCTTTACAGAGCTGGAAGGTGTCATGAAAGTTAAATCATAYATGACCATAGCAGTGACATGCCCTAATTTCCTCCTCCTTTCTGTTTTAAGAGCAACTACAAACGATTATTAATACATTATTCACTAAACAGAGCTCTTGCCTCCGATTTTCTTCACTGATGTGCATCATCTCCCTTTGATGATAAAAACCAAAGTAAAAGGGGAGGAAAAGGAGAGGAAATAGTTCATAAGACAGTGTTTCTTCTGGGATCACAGAACTTCCATCTCCTCTGGAACAGCTGGAGTTTTCCTGTTGACCTGTTGATCAGAAACATTCACACATCAACATCTGTCTGCTCTGATTACAGCAGGTAAACCCTTCAACCAAAGGATTTCAAAATGTGGTCTAAATAACTACAACTCTAACATTTATCAACATAAAGTGAGCTCGGTTTATTCCTTCAAGAAATATGCTCAGCCTTGAATTATTCCTGCAGCCTAACACTCCTCTTTATCATTGATGTTCTGCTTTGCATGATGGCACAAATCTGAGAAATGTTAAAGATGATAAAAAGAAAACAGCCGAAGAGAACAAGCTCCCAATCACCTGGAGGGTTCTTTGAACTCGCAGCAGCAGAAAGGATTGGATGAGCACGCTGCGGCGAAGATGAAAGGCAGTCAAACTTGTAGATGTAATAAGTGGGCCGAGGCCCTTTCATGATTCATACCGTGGATTCGTTTTACTGCTCTGTCAAAGAGCTCAGACGTTAAATAGACTCGTGTTTGTAGCTGGATAAAAACACAACACTGCACTGTAATTTCTAGGTTCGGAAGCTTTAAATAGYTTTAAACTGCACAAATCTGGTACCTAAAATGATCCATGTTTTTATTTGTGTAATGTGTCACAAGCTGAACTGGGAATCTCCTTTTCATGGCAATCCCTTATTCTAAATCAGATACAGTGGCCAATGTAAGAGGGCAAGTTCTACACAAATATCCATTAATACAAATCATCGTCATGTTACACAAAGGCAGCACCAGAAATGATGGCATCACAAACGGTGTTAACAGGCAGTTGTCTGAAAATATGACTTCTTGGCCTGCCTGCAGAAGCATTTTATTTCAACAGTAATCACAACAAGACAGGCCTCAAACCAAACACTTAGTCAAAACCTTTTCTAGACCTAACTATAAATAATTTTTTATTTCAAAATAGCACCAATTAAGTCAAAGTCACCGGTTTCATTAGGACAAGACCCCTACACAAAATGGCTATTATTAAATCACAGCCATGCCTATTAACAGGAGAGGTGGGCTTCAAAAGATGAACTTCTGTGTTTGGAGGAGTAGGAGATGAAGGGTGTGTATCTATACAGGGGCTGCATCCTTCAAACTCTACATTTGTCATTCGCTTATGTTGCTGTACCATGCCAAAGGCTGTCCCAATTTGTGGGTTCCTTTTTACACAGTCGATGAATGCGAGAGACATAAATGAAGGCCCGGCCGAGGATATCCCAGGATTACCAAGTCGGCAGAGTTTGGAAATTTATCTCGGACCAAAGAATTGTTTATTAAAAGTCACATGATATAGAATTTATCACTATGGTACCGGGGTAGAGAGTGGTCACGCAAACGTGTCATCCAAAGACCGTCTTATTTCACAGCTGTTTTATGCAGCCTAATTGGACTGCATAGGGCGTTGCCTCCGTGGGCCACAGTGTATACGCTGCAGGTATCCCCACTGGGAGGAGTCAGGAAAGTCCAGCCAGTCTCAGACATGCACACATCAAGGTCATCCAKCAGATCCCCAACTTGCAAACAAATGGCCTCAAGCTATAACAGCAACCATCACCCACCACCCTGCGGGTAGGAAGGGTAGATGCTTAGATGTGACCCAATTAATATGAATGTATATTTTTGTAAAAYGTGACTCTCAGCAGAGAAAGAGGCCATGATGAGCCATGTAGTAAATGTCTTTTGGGTTATTTCTTTTTTTGTAACAATGCTTCTTGGTAATAAATCTTATACAGTTGGAAAGCTGGTTGATTTCCCTTTTAAATGATGCCACATTTGTAAGGAACATGCATCTGTGAAATGGGCAGTAGAGCTAAGTATGTGGGTTGTGCACATGAAAATTTTGCCAARTCTTCTCTGTCTGACAGTTTTTATTTTCCATCCATCCATCCATTTTCTGTACACGCTTCTTCCTTTTCAGGGTCACGTGGGTCACTGGTGCCCATATCCAGCAGTCACAGTGCGAGGGGCAGGGTACACCCTGGACAGGTCGCAAGTCCATCACAGGGCCTTACACACAGTTTTTATTTTATTTTATTTTACTTATTTTATTTATTTTTTGTTGCTTTTGGCACTTGTTTTGAGCTTCTGGTACCTCCAGATGCTGCAAACCAGGAGCCCACTGTAAGAATTACTGTTACAACAGAGTAATCTACCAAACATAAATTTCCTTACATTTAGTGCTAAGTTTATGTATTTCGGTGCATATGTGTACAGTTTAATGCAGTTACCGGTAGGTTTATTTACAGAATCAAGTTACAAAAACGTTATCTCAAATCATATCTATGTCTAAGTGCAGTCCATTTATTAAAATACACTAACTTATTATACTAATCAGCATTATGAATTACTACTTAGTAAAACATATCTGAAGAAGCAAGCAGCTTGCATCCGATCTTCACTTTGTCTCGGTCTCCCATCCTGAACATGACGATGGTGACAGTGGAAAGGTATGACTCCCATTAAACAGGAGCCAGGTTCAGGATGAGGTTTAGCTCCTCCTCCACAGATGTGGCTTTAAGCTCTTCTTGTCACTTTACCATTGGCCAAATGTGTCTCCATTTCCAGTTCCTGTGTAGTTTCTGGATCCACCCCAGCCATTGGTCCATTCGGGTCAGGCTGATCAAACCAAGAATTGCATGCAAGTGATTTAGACGTCAGCAGACTGCTAACTGACCGAGCCAAGACAAAACTTGCAAACTCCTCCTGGACCTAGGTGAAAACATTTTTATCTGTTAAAGAGGACAAGCACATACAGTTTGAGCTTGACAGAGAATATACAGCGGGTAAAATAAGTATTGAACACGTCACCATTTTTCTCAGTAAATATATTACTAGAGGTGCTAATGACATGAAATTTTCACCAGATGTTGGTAACAACCCAAGTGATCCATACATACAAAGAAATCAAACCATAAATGTCCAGAAATTAAGTTATTTGTAATGATGTGGAATGGCACAGGGAAAAAGTATTRAACACATGAAGAAAGGGAGGTGTAAAAAGGCATGGAAAGCCAASACACCAGCTGAACTCTCTCAGTAATTAGAAAGCAAGCCTGCCCCTTGTCAGTGCAAGTTAATATCAGCTGGTTCAGTCCCAAATGATGACCAGGTCACACAAGAAACATCTGATGATGGGTAAAAGTAAAGCGCTCTCTCAAGACCTTCACAACCTTATTGTTGCAAAGCATAATGATGGCATCGGTTACAGAAGAATGTCTAAACTTCTGAAGGTTCCAGTGAGCACTGTTGGGGCCATAATTCTGAAGTGGAAAGAACATTATTTCACCATAAACCGACCACGACCAGGTGCTCCTCACAAGATTTCTGACAGAGGAGTGAAAAGAATGATCAGAAGAGTTGTCCAAGAGCCAAGGACCACTTGTGGAGAGCTTCAGAAAGACCTGGAATTAGCAGGTACGATTGTTTCAAAGAAAACAATAAGTAATGCACTGAACCACCACGGCCTGTATGCACGCTCACCACGCAAGACTCCACTGCTGAAGAAACAGCATGTTGAAGCTCCTTTAAAGTTTGCTGCACAACATTTAAACAAGCCTGTGAAATACTGGGAGAATATAGTCTGGTCAGATGAGACCAACATTGAACTGTTTGGATGCCAGAATACACATCATGTTTGGAGGTCAAATGGCACTGCACATCAGCCCAAAAACACCATACCAACAGTGAAGTTTGGAGGTGGGAACATCATGGTGTGGGGCTGTTTTTCAGCATATGGTACTGGCAAACTTCAAATAATTGAAGGAAGGAGGAGTGGAAAAATGTACAGAGACATTCTTGATAAAAATCTGCTTCCATCTACCAGGCTGATGAAGATGAAACGTGGCTGGACATTTCAGCAAGACAATGAGCCCAAACACAAAGCCAAGGAAACTCTCAGTTGGTTTCAGAGAAAGAAACTAAAGCTGCTGGAATGGCCCAGCCAATCACCTGACCTGAATCCAACAGAAAATCTATGGAAAGAACTAAAGATCAGAGTTCATAGAAGAGGTCCACGAAACCTTCAAGATTTGAAGACTGTTTGTGGAAGAATGGGCCAAAATCACACCTGAGCAATGCATGCCACTAGTTTCTCCGTACAGGAGGCGTCTTGAAGCTGTCATTGCCAACAAGGGCTTTTGTACAAAGTATTRGATAAATTTCAGTAAGTGTGTTCAATACTTTTTCCCTGTGCCATTCCACATTATTACAAATAACTTCATTTCTGGACATTTATGGTTTGATTTCTTTGTATGTATGGATCACTTGGGTTGTTACCGACATCTGGTGAAAACTTCATGTCATTAGCACCTGTAGTAATATATTTACTGAGAAAAATGTTGACGTGTTCAATACTTATTTTACCCGCTGTATACATGTAAACCCAGAGGTTTCAAACAAAGTGGCTGCCCACGGTTACATGAGAACTTATAAATAGCAACAAATTTAAAAAGAAATAAATTAAGACTACCAGACAACACAATGGCCAAAGCCATTTGCAACAAACATGATGATCCATGATTGTGTCGATGATCCACTCACAAACAGATACACAGAAGGATCGATCCATGAGGTCTAGTTTCTATGAGAAGAAAATCAAAGACAAAAGTGCGAATGATAGCAATAATTACATGTATAAACACAGAGTGAAGGTGTGTGAGGTCAGTTTGTCCTCCAGCAGTCTGAGCTTGCAGCAGCAGAACTGAGGACCGCTCTAACTAAAGGGATAAATAAAGGAGCCTTTGAATGGCCTGGCTCAGCTAAATTTGTAGCAGATGTGCAGGAAAGAATATCCACCCAGGTTTGAGTGGCCCTTCACTGTGAAGGCGACAGGAGTCCAATCCAGGGGAGGCAGACAGGAGCCAGAAAACACACACACACACATACACACACACACATTGGGTGAGCTCCAATCAGCCAGGAGGGAACGGAGCATGGCACTGAGCAGGAGGCAGGACGTTTCTCTTTGAACCACTCGAGCTTTTAAATTTAAATTATTCTCGCTTTTATTTATTTATTTTTGATTTTTTTTAGTCCCGAAAGAAAAAAAAAAGCTCTCTGTGTTGCTCTGTTGCTCTCTGGGCAAGTTTTTCATTCAGTGAAACAAGTTCAAACCAGGTGTGTGCTTTAGGAGAAAGGCCCTCCATGAGCTGGAGCCATGGTCTCCTGGTTTCCCTGTGGACCCAGAGAGTCTGGAGCACTTACTGAGGCCAGGCTTTATGCCACTTTCTTTTTTTCTTTTTTTTTTTTTTGTAGCATTTCCTGATGCCAGAGGAGTGTTGGGGGAAGACTGGCGCCTCACCACCAATTAACATCTTCTCACGCTGAGAGCGCAGCCAGGTAACACGTGATAAGAGCTGCACAGACGGTGACAGGACATCTGTCAGGACAGCAGCTCCAGGCTTTTTCATGTGACTCACAGAAAGAAACAAACCATGAGACTTTGTTCAGGAAGATCTTAAACAAAGATAATTGTGTCATTTTACAGTAAAAACCCCACAATTAGTTGTTTTTACTCTTCAGATTAGTGACAAAAAYAAAGATTAAGCTGAGGGATAATCACACCTAAGCGGTGTCACGACAAATACATAAAAAAACACTGAAAATGTACAGATTTTGAATAAAAGCTTATATTTATGCAGTTTTTAAAACCGAAACAAAAGTGGAAAAAACAAGCCCAGGTTTGGCTTCAATTAAAGGCTGTCTGGAACGTTTATCACACGGGCTCGCAGGAGTTCATTCACACACTTTTTTCCCTCCTTTAGGCAATTACAGCTGATAGACGAGAAGTTTAGTTTTACTACCTGCATTGCTATAAACAAGGTTTACATACAATGAGGCTCTTTTTTTAGTTTTGTGTGATGGGGTGGGGGGGCTGTGTGCCAGCTCATAAATGAGGCCCCATTTTTTTTTGTATCCCGAGGTGATTGGTAAACACAACATAAGCTCTGTCTCACCCTTAAACTGCTGCCTCAGATGGGACCGTGATGAAAAAAGGGTCTGCATTCATTCAAAATAAACAAATTTCTTCCCATAAATGAGCAGAATGAAAAAAGACAACTCTGAATGTAACAATACACTGATCGACATCACAATATCGATTTAAGATTGATGATTCATATTCATCAAAACAAAATAAAAACATTGTCCTACTCTTAAGAACCTTCTACCATTTCAGACACTCCCACTTCAGCACATCTTCACAACAACGCTTTAGGCTGGGAGCTTGGCTGCAGACTGAGTTCCAGGGAGGAGCTTTGTACAAATAGTTGGTGCTTTGTTCCAGCAAGCATACAGGCAGCTCCACATGGCTGCCAAACGAGATTCAGAGATTTCTCAAACGTGCATGAATGAGTCAAAGCAACATTCTATTTTTTTTCTATGTTTTGATGAAGAAATTACATCGTGACAGGAAATAAAGCTCAAAAAGTTGATTTTGCACTATGAACACCCCTTTAACCTTTAAATATTAATGACTGATCAATAGTTCTTCAGGTTTTCTAAAGAGCTTTCAAAGTTTGTTTTCTCTTAAACTTTTGCTGATTTTTCCTTATTTTCTGTCCAACATCTGGTCGTTGTTCCAGAAGGTCATGGAGAAGAAGGAGCTGAGACAAACTGTCTGAAGGAAGGGTTAAGACATCTAAATTTAGCACAAGTGGTGAGTAAATTTGTGTTTGGTAGATTATTTATTTATTGCAACAATGCTTCTTGACAATAAATCTCATATTGCTGGGATGCCTGTTTAATTCCCTTTTAAATGGCGCCACATTTGTAAGGAACATGCATTTTGTGGGATGAGCTGTAGAGCTGAGTATGGTGGTTGCGCACATAAATTTTTTTCTAAATTTTCTCTGGCTTATTTTGTTGATCTTATTGACTTTTGAGCTTCTGGTACCTGCTGTAAATCAGGCGCCTGCTATAAGATTTATTGTTAAGAAGCATTACTACAACAGATTAAAAAATGTACCAAACACAAATTTCCTTACTTTTTGCGCTAAGTATATATTTTATCCCTCACCTGTAGTTCTGAGATGTGGATTAAGACCTTTGATCCTCACCCTTTTTTAAAAAAAAGTCCCTTTTCCACAGGATCTGTAACCAGATCCACCTGTGAACATGTACGAGCGTCTTCTTCATCTTAATCTCTGAACTTGTTTGATCTTTCGAGCACTTTTTTTTGGTTGCATTTAGCCTGTTGTGAGGGGTGATCTTGCGTGCAAGAGTGATTTTGGGCGCCCAGACAGTAGAGAGTGCAACAGATCTCACTGTAAGCAATCCGCCCTCCTCAGAGTGTGAGGGCACATTGTCTGCAGCCTGGGCTGTTCCGTCTGACTGRAAACAAATAGCAAGAGGGGAACTTTCACACCCTGCGTGCCTCGTGAGCAAATAATTTAATCTAATCTCATTTTTTTACTTGCTTTTGCATTTTTTGGGTTCTGTTTCCAACATTTTTCCACCTTTTTTCTTTGTTTTGCTGGCCTCTGACGCTCAAAGCGTGAGCTGACGAGGCGTTACGTTCACTTTTTAATTAAAACTTCACACCTAAATAAATGTATCACCTCCACTCACGCTGCTTTATGAAAAGAACCCACTGAGCTGCTGATGTTTGCCTTGGCGTGGATAAATAAGTGGCAGTTTTTGCTCTATAAGGGAATCTGCTCCTCTGTCGTTCTGTTGGATTAGCCGGGGTAAGGAAAACACTGGGATCGTGTTCTGTGTGTTTCACACTCACTGGCTGCTCAGTATAAACACGACCAGTTTTCTGGCTCCTTTGGCACCCTCCTCAGCCTCCAGGGTCTGAGCTCAGGGTTTGTTTTAGTAGCAACCACCCCCCCCCCCCCCC
>NW_013952586.1:560830-562268 GCF_001266775.1 Austrofundulus limnaeus | reverse complement strand
AAAAAAAAAAAAGACATTTTGGCTGTGTTTGTGTGTCGCACTGTGAGAGTGGTTTGATTGTGTTGAGTGTGTTACACTATGTGCATGAAGAGGCAGCAGAGYGAGAGGAGGGGCGCTAATCCCCCCCTCTGCTTTGTCCTCTTGCTGCACAGCTTAGGGTCTTTGCAGGACAAACTCTAGCGGGACTCATCAGAGGGACCTCTGAAGTGGAGCACAAAACGAATCGTTAATTTCTACTTTACAGAGAACCAGAGGATTGTCAGAAAGTTCAGTTGCGTTTCTGCAGAAGTTTGCATTTAGTTGTTATAAAACCCCTCTTAAAGTGGGCATATTAAGTTTTGGAAGGTTTTCTCTTATCTTCAGGGCTTTATGTAACTTTTCCAGTGTGAAAAACCTCTAAGAGTTACTAAGTGTACTTTAAAAAAGTGTCTTTACTCACAGACATTATAAAACACACATTGCGTTGTTGTGTAGTTTGGCGTGCCTCGTTTGACTGTCTCGCTCTTATCAGCTGACCAATCAGAGCAGACTGGTGCTTTCAAGAGAAAGTTTAAATATTTTGAAGTTGACAGTTCATATTTTATCTGTTGTACCTGGACCCTACACATACACAGAGAACAAAATGTGTTAGGCCCAGTTCTGGCCCACACAGTGTACTAACACTTGGCCCAGATACTGCAAATGGTGACGGTCCTTTGGTGGCCCAGATGTGATTTGACTGAGGTGGTCCACACATGGGCCAGCACCACATACTAAACCACATCTAGGCCTGGTGTGGCACTGATAGATTGGGGCTACATAAACCAAACCACATCTGGGTACTGGCCAAGGAGTTTATGTAGAACAGCTGGAGTGTGCAGAWASCACGTGACCGTGTGATCGGCTGGAGAAGCTAACGGCTAACGCAAAAAGGTCAAGAGTCTGGATTTCCTATTACTGTACATGTTGATGACAGAGCAGAAAAAAAGGACTGAAGATGGATAAATCATAAAAAATATTAATAATAATAATATTAACACAATTATTAATATTTTACAGTTTATATAATCTATCTAATGTTTTAAATAATGTCAGAAAAGCTGTTTGTGTTATGGATTTATTAACAGAAGATAAACAGGAAAACGTCTCATTCTACAACACAAGTCAGCAGATTTGATCTTATTTAGCTCAATGTGATCTGAGCAGAATATAATGTATCAGTTTAAATTAAAATAATCTTATAAAGTCCATGTAATCACTGTTATTTATTGAACTGGTTAGGAGATATTAGCTGGTGGAGCATATAAAGAGTGTAGCACTGTTGAATCATGTTACAATTTAACAAACTATTAAATACAGTATTACTTTGTCCTTTGATTAATATTTAGACCTACAGAGTGTAAAATAATATTATAAATGTGAGTATTTTTAGGTTTTTGTTAGAGGAACCTGACTTGTT
>NW_013952586.1:558587-560757 GCF_001266775.1 Austrofundulus limnaeus | reverse complement strand
GTGTGTGTGTGTGTGTGTGTGTGTAAGTGATTTATGTAACTGACAGTAAGTTGTCTTCTGGGTCATACTTGTCTTGTAACGCTACAAATGTCACTTTTTTAGGGACCTTCATCATTAATAGAAAATAATATCTCATGTTAAGATCTTTATTTTCAAAAGATTTGATAAAGACTTGTTCTAATTAGSAAACAACAATGACCCACAAGGACTCAGACTTAAAATCGAAGTCTTCTGGGTCATTTTGACCCAGGCAGCAGGAGGATTAAAGCACAAACCTAGGTATTATGTCTTTTTCTCATCATGTTCCTGTAACTATTAGATGTAAACTTCAAGGAGATGATTCATGGTGAAGGACATCTGAAATGATCTGAATGCAGATTTTTTTTGAGTAAATGCTACAAACTTTTCTAATGAGTAAGGCTTGTTTCATCCTGTTTTGGAAACAGTCTGTCTCACGAGGCACCTGGCCCAGTAGGGTTCTGGTTTGGGGCTACAGATTGGCCCCACTAATAGGTACTTTGAGAACCCCCCACCACCACCACCCCACATCCGCCATGAACCATGTTCCACTTAATGAGGCTCTGCCCTGAGCCGTAAACAAGCCCAGATGCAACCCCAAAACACACACAGGAAATGTCTCATGACCATAACAAGACATGGACCCTGCCAGCTCATGCGTGATGGGGTGTGAACAGGAAGGCTGAGCGCTGCAGCTTTTCTCCCTCTGCCGCTTCACAAGCACTTATTATCCTGAGGGAAAAGGCTGCATGTGGTGGTGCTGCTCCAGCTCTGGCTCAGCATGCCAAATCCTCACCGGCCCGCCAAGATCATCACAGACCGTTGCCTCACTCCTTTTCCACAGCCTACAATTACAGAATGTACACAAACCACAGTTTATTCAGCACCGTGTTGGACCTGGCATGTCAGCTCTGACAAGCCACAATAGGAACAATGTCTGCTCCTGCACAAAAAAAACTGTTTCTTATACAACAAAGTTTTTTTATTTTACTTGTCGGGGGGCTGAGACCCTGACAAAAGGTCCAGTGTTTGGACTGAGCGTGGCCCCAGCTGGTTCCCTTTACAGCTCAGACTGGCTAATGTACAGTGATCAGCCTGAGTCAACAGTGCTGGCCAGAAAAAAAGGCTTTAATTGATGATGGGAACGTTTTTTTGGGACGAATGTGTTTGAACTGCCCCAAAATGTCCCGTTGGATTTTCTGTCTCATCAACACAATGTAAATAACTCCTGGACAAGCTCAGCGCACGAGGACGTAATGTGCAGAAATTACAAGGCTGATTAATAAGTTTAGTTAACAAWCAAGAAACACAACCCCCCACAAACGAGTTCAGTTTGTAGCACGGAAAAATGTTCAAGGTTCCTTCTGAGGAGGACATTTTCATTTAAAGTTGTTTGTATTGCTAATGAAAAAAATTAAATTTCATTTAATTCTTTGGTTTACATAAGAGAACCTATAAAAAAACTTCTCTGTTATTATTTTTTCATCCACATTCATTAAAACGTGACTGCTTTGAGATTTACTGTATCAACTTTTTTCATAATATAAAAATAAAGATATGCTTTAATTTTCTGGGGGATTTTTTTTCTGAGTCACATTTTATAAAATCCACAGATGTTACAGCAAGCAGATAACAATTTGGGTTTGATTGATTAACAATAATTCTTGGCATTAAACCTCGTACACATGGAAAGCCTGTTTATTTCCCTGTAAACTGTGCCACATTTGTCAGTAAAATATATTCACGGTGTTGAGCAGCAGAGTTGAGATTACATGTTACACCCATGAAAAAGTTGTCAATCATATTTTAATGCAAAATGCTTATTCTGCTATTGTTTTAGTTTGTTTTCATTTAGTGGATTGGATGACTAAAGTCTGGAGAAACAAGACAATTGAATGATTATTTAATGAACAGGGGCCTCTGTAGCATGTGGAAGAACCATACACAGCCACAACAGCCTGGCACCTCCTCATCATGCTGCAGGTGTTCAGTGGGGTAGAGCCCAGGACTGCAAGCAGGCCATTCCCTTCTCTTTTTTTTTAAAAACTTTTAATAATTGTTATAAAATTTGTTTGGATTACTGTTTTGTTGTATTGAAATCATTACTGTGTGATTTAGAAAAAGGAAACTGAACAACGTATTGTTTTAAGAG
>NW_013952586.1:552819-557034 GCF_001266775.1 Austrofundulus limnaeus | reverse complement strand
GGGGGGGCAGGGTACAGCAGATACATTTATCAGACAGCTTGACCTCTGGATCTGAGCGACTCTGATCCACTTCACAACCTGTTCTTTGACAAATGGCATCAAAAATCACAGCTGTTCTAAAAAAACTGAAGAAAAAAAAACACCTTTTTTAACACTTACTAAAGGAAAGCTGATTTAGATGTTGGCTTTAAAGCAGGTCAAACCACCGAGGTGTAAAAATGTTCAGGGGGTCCAGAAGTTGTTTCGGGCCTGAGCACAGACCCCCGCCCCCCCCCTCATCCTGCCCATTTCCACTCTCTCCCTTTAGATCGCCTGTAAAAGCARCTCCTGCACGGGCTTTGGCTCTTTGTTTATGCTGTTTTCACTTCTATTTTTTTTTTCATCCTTTGTAACTCCTGCTCCCGCTCTTTCTTCTCTGGGGAAAGACTCTTTGGTACAAGAGATTAGAGTGGGTGCTGCCTAGCAACTGAATAAAAAATGGCAGCTACAAAAAAGGGGCGCTCTCACTCCCCAACATCTGACCTATATAATCCCGGGCCTCTGATCGTGCAACATAACAACATAATGAAAGTGCTGCTTGCGTTTGAACCCTCACACAAGTACTTGCCGTGGCTGACCTCTGGCTCCCGCTCGCTGCAGAACCRAGCAGTGACTTCTGGAGTCTCGATGGGGCCTAATTAGAAAAGCAGGAAGTGGGCTGTGATTACTGCTGGAGATGAGGTGAGGTTATCTGAGGAGGTGGCAGCAGGCTTCAGAGAGGCCGAGCGAGCCCCGGATCCTCCTCCTGTTCCCCCCGTTTCAAATCTGCTCCAGGCACAGGCTGAGCTCAGACAGAGGAGGACGCTTTTATTCTCTGTTGTCTGCCCGAACAAATAAAATAAATGGAATTAAAACACGAGGAGGGAATGCAACTGTAATACATCCGTGTGTTCGTTTGTCTGTTGTGTTAGCAAAACATCGTTGAATGGATTTCAGGCAACAACCATCGGCTGTGAATCAACCTGATTAAGTTTGGTGGAAGCYGGTCTGAATGAATCCCTCCGGCACATTTCATCACACGCTACACTTTGAGCTTGCACACTTCACCTCGGGGCACAACATGCTAACAGGCTGCTAACGGGGCGTTGCGGGCGTGCGCGGAGGTCAGGGTCTCTAAAGCCTAAATCAGACACATCAAACAAATGTCTTTAATATCCCGGTCCCTGGATTCAAAATCCAATATGGCTCTCTTGTTCACAAAGAGTTGTGGTAGCAGCAATGACAACCTTTTTATTCTYACTTGTGTCAGTTTGTATTAGATTAAAGAATAAGAGACAGAGCTGCACTACAGTCTGCTGGCTTAAACGGTCAAGTCAAAATAAAAGTGAACTTTTATTTTGACGTTTTGGCTCCCATCTGGCCAGCAGTTTAGATTTGTGAAAGTTCCTCGGATGGGAGATGAAACGTCAAAATAAAAGTCTAAATGATTTGGTAGTTTTATTTACCATGTCCTGGATGACTGAGAGATTACACCAGCATAACACAGTTAAGTTAAAATCGTTTTTCAGAGCTGACGTTTGATTTCTAAAATAAACAAAGAGCAGTATTCTTTTGGTTATCTAATAAATCTGTTTATATCTTTTGAAGCTGTGGGTCAGAGGAACGAGCTCGACTCTGTGGCTGAAAGCAGAGCTTGTCTATGACCCTGCTGAAAACCTGAACAGCCCACCGCAACACATATTTTTAGACCTGCAGAGCCCCGAACAAAGTGACCGAGTTCTTTCAGACCTGGAAGTTGTTTAGGGAACCTAAACTTACCCACTGATAAAATATGCTTTTATTTTAACACAAATAACCAATATTTTCTGATAAGTTTCAAAATATAGTTAATTTGGTCAACATTTACTGGGTTTAATGCAACATTTTTGCTAATGTAAGCTTTCACAATACAGCCTTGCAAATGTCACATGTCAAAACAAAAGCACTAATKAAATTATTAAGCTATTTTTTTCCTGATAAAACATCATCCTGTTCAGCAAAACATGAGTGTAGTAAATGAAGGTAAAGCTTAACAAACATTTAATAACTTTATAATCCATAAATCATTTTTTATTACATTCTTGTTTTGCTCAAACTGACAGTGACAGTACAAACAATTATTGTTATTACATAATTAAAACAGATGCAGCAATTTGACAGTCTCTGAACTCATTTCATTTCCACTGAAGTGTTTCCTGTTTGAAGGAATGCATTTTCTGTTTATTTCCACCCAGGCACTTGCTGCTCTGCATGCTTTCATTTCAGGACAGTTCAAGATTTWAAAAAAATGGCAAAGTTGCAGAGGAAACAGTTGGGAGCGAATTGTAGTAAGTAATTTGATTATTCTGTATAAACTCGTGATGAATGCCTTATTGTGAAAATATGCTTTTGATCAGTTCTTGTGCTTCCTGTAAACTCCCAAACAAACTTTTAATCTGTTGACTTTGATTTCCTCGACTTGATGAAAGCTGCAGAAACTTTTTCAGTTTTTTGTTTCTTTTCAAACAATGTATCCTGAACTTATCAGAAAAGTCTCTGTGACTTCTCCCTGATGGTGGATTCCTCCCTGCTTGTTCTCAAAGCTGTGGGTTTGATTCTGTGTTTCTGCCCTGGTGAGACGACAGTGATGTGTCAGTTTTTTTTTTTTTTTTTTTTGTGAGGAGGGTTGGTGAGCTGTGTGAACTCTGCTCCTCGCCGACCGGAGCATTTTCATGGAAAGCATCTCTTTAGGGGCCTGCAGGTTTTCAATGCGCTCATTTACACATCAAAACAGCCCAGGAAAGGGATAGTGCTCAAAGGGGGAGGGGGGCAGAGTAATGAAAGATGCTTTATTTTCCTCTTTTTTTTAGCCTCAGGGTGGGCAGGCAGGAGAGAGGGGGTGTGTGGGGGGTGTTAAGTATAAGAGGGAGGTGCACTGATGCCATAATGATCGCCTTTAATCAGACCCATGACCAGATGGAGGGATTTCTCCTCAGCAGACAAAAATACRGTGTCAGCAGCAGAAAGCCTTTTCATCGAAAAACAAACTGTACAAAATCCCGTTCAAACAGGCCTGCTCTGTGCTGTACGCCAGTCAATACACACACGGCGAGACCCACGGAGAACACAATTCGACATTTTCTGAGGCACTTTTCAAGAGAAAGAGTTGCCCTTTTTTCTGGAGTAGCAGACTCCCTTTTGGCCAAGACCAATTTACTGTTCAGTGACTTTGACACAATTTAACCTCCTGAGTCAGAGGAGAGAAAAAAAGCAGCGTGAAAACTGAGCCAAACTAAACCCTCTGAGCTGGACTGAGCGGACATTTGCCTGAATTTAGACATTTTTTTAAAGGCTGTGGGTCAGTGTCTTCCTTAAAACAAACGAGGTGCTCATTGGTCTGTGATTGGTTGCTGCACTTCTGACCTCAGGTGTGTGTGTGTGTGTGAGTGAGGTGTTCCCGGCTGCCACATTTCTGGCACCAGAAGAACCACAGCTCAAACAAACTCTGYTTTCGGATTCCTTCTTTGCGTCGATCTGAAGCTCAGTGATGTGTGATTCCTTTCCTCTGTGAATGAAAGAAGCTAGAAAAAGCTCAGATTGACCCCGAGTTCTACTGSGGGGTGGGTGGGGGTAGAGCAGTTGCTGCTGTAAGAAATCATTTGTGATGATTTGTAACAAAAAAAAGGAGGGAAATCTCAAACGGGGTTATGTACAAACTTTGAAAGACCTGAAGGAATATTGATCAGTCTTTGTTTTTTAAATGTTAACGTGGGTTATAATGGGTTATAATGGGTTATAATGCAAAATTGACTTTTTGAGCTTTATCTCATGTTACGTTGTCAKTCCCTCATCATAAACATACCCAGCGTTGCTTTGACTCATTCATCATGTTTGAGAAATCCCTGAATCTCCTGTAGCCACGTGGAGCTGCCTAAACATGTGCTGGTACAAAACTCCGCCTATTAACCCAAAGCTCCTCCCTGGAGCTCAATCTCCAGAGCACACCCCTCCCCTGAAGCATTGCTTTGAAGACGAGCTGAAGTGGGAGTGTCATAAATGGTAGGAGGTTCTTAAAGAGACAGAGGCCAATTTCTAGGTGTTWAGACAGGCTAATTWGTTTTTGATATACACAGCTTTTTTCATAACAACTGAATGTAAAATAGCTACTTGATTGTGGTAAAGAATTGAACTATGTGCCTGGAAAATACATAATACCCC
>NW_013952586.1:541744-551529 GCF_001266775.1 Austrofundulus limnaeus | reverse complement strand
GGGGTTTAGTTACCCATATCTTTGTCTCCTGAATGAAAGTAATTTAGGTGAACTGGGCCGTTTCAGATCCACTCCTGCGCTGATCGGAAACGGGGTTAATTTTCTACATAGACACAAGGTGTCAGGAAGCAGCAAACTTTAGCTACTTAAACTAACTTTTCATCAGTTTGTGCTAGAGTTAGTTTTTTTTATTTCTAGTAACCTTGAAGATTAAGCTGTAGAAAGCAAAATAAGCTTTCGAATTTCAACACATCACTAAAGATTAAACAGGAGAMGCTTTTTGGCTCGGTGCAGCCAGGCTCATATTTCACATGCTCAGGGGTTGTTAACAGCAACTGTTGGACACAATCTGAGCATTTAAATTAAATGATCAGCTGCTCYGAAACACGTTAAAAGACATATTTCAAATCTTGTAAAGTGGGGGTTCTGTGGAGCAGTTATGAACGATTAACATCTCACCTGCTCTGGATGTTTCTAAAATTTAATGAGACGGGATTGACGAGATAGCAACTATTCTGTGTAGCCCTAAAAGAATGTTTTTGTTWTAAAACAACTYCAATCTCAAACATTTTACAGTGGTTCACATATACTTAGCATAAAACAAGTAAATTTGTGTTTAGTACATTATTTCTTTGTTTAATAATGCATCTCGGCAGTAGGTCTTATAGCGAGCACCTGATAGTTAGTACTTGGGGCTACCAGAAGTTTAAAAAAAGAGTCAATAACAACAACAAAATAAACTCTTTAGCAGAAAAGATTAGGCTAATTTTTCGTGTGCGCACCCACATACTCAGCTCTACTGCTCATCCCACAAATGCATGTTCCTTACAGATGTGGCATCATTTGAAACAGAAATGAACAAACTTTCAGACAGTATAAAATTTATAGCCATAAAGAATTATCACAGCAAAAAATAATCTACCAAACATTAATTTATTTACTTTTTGTGCTAAATTTAGCATCAGCTTAGCTATAAATGATCATTCTGGCAGAAATATTAAGATACAGATTTGCAGAAATTTGTGTAAATAACTGAGTAACGCAAATCTGACACTGATAATGGTTTCTAAATAGTGTTAACATTAACCATTGTGGGAATTTGGTGATTTGTTTTAAATCAGCTGAACTCTTTCTTGGTCACTTTTAGGGTTTGTTCAAAGAGATGCGTATTTAAATCCCTTATCAGATCTTAATAGTTCCCAACTTTGCTATATAGCTCCACTCAAAAAGATCTGAACTCTTTATTTTCACTTGTACTAGTGGAAAATGATTATTAGGACTGTCAGTTTATATAAGTTTAAAAAAAAGGTCATAATTTTTGTACAGCACTGAAAGCAGGTTTGAGTCACACCGGAGTGTGCTGTGAATAAAAGCTCTCAACAAGCTTCAGCACATTTTCCTCCAAGCTGCCGATGGTGGAAAAACGAAAACAACTTTTAACCTCTGCACTTGTCAGCAAGAGCACGCCTGCTTCACCCCTGCTGACGCTYCACTCGTGGAATAAAACAAAACAAAACAAAACAAGCTCCTGGACATCGCACATTTTCCAAACTTTGACTCCCACAGGCAGATCGTGCTGCTGTGGGGGGCCGGTGACGCAGCACGCCTTCAACCACAGACAGAATAAACAATCACCGCTGTCAGGATCAGCTCTGCGGTGAAACAACTGGAGGTGCAAGGTTGCAATTTGTGTTGGCACTGAGTTACTGAAGTCTCGTAATGTGAAAACTATTCATTTTCACTTTTTTTTTATGAACCTTCAGAGGACACGGTGGCTCTCGTGCGCCATAAAACGTACTTTATTACAGAAAAGTCAGTGGCAGCAACTAACTTAATGAAAATAATGTTTTACATTCCTCTCCTCWGAGTCAGCCAGTCTCATGCTAGGCATAAAGGAATATTGTTTTAGCCTCATATAGAGGAATTCCATTAATTCGTATCAGATACTTCTGGAGCCACAAACCAYCACAATGTTAATAAAATAGTCAATCTACTCAATAGGCAGCTCCGGTTTGGAGAAATCTGTCAGTGAAACCATGCAATAAGACTGAAATCCACTTCAGATTTGCGCCCTCAGATCAAAGAGCTGAGCGTTTTTGAACGGGGGGGATCAAATGGAGCAGCGAGAGGCCGACAGCACTGACTCCGAGGAAAGGATTAAAACAGCCATTAATTAAATATATTCCTCCTCAAAATCGCTGCTGCGTTTTTCAAGCCGATGACGCAAAACGCTAATGCCCGCTACGGTTTGTCACTCCATTCATCAGCGATTCTCTTTGAGGATTATTGAAGGAGGACGCCCGAGGGAGGCACTTGGAAGACAACACGAGGCTCTGACAGAGTCCTGCTGTCAAAACTGTGGTAAACTACGGGCGAGGGAGGGAGCGGGGRGACATGATCAAGTGGTTAAATAATCAGACATTTTCATACAAATTCAACAAATTTATTTTCCTCCAAAAAAAGGGCCAAATTCATCAGAAAAAAAGGCACTTAGCTTCCCTTGACTTGTGATGAATGCATCTAAACAACAAACCTGGTATCAGCCAAGGATTTTAAATTAAATATATTTACAATAAATAAAGCATTTATACAAATTTATACAGTTAATTGTGYCACTCTTAGGAAGAAAAAATACTCAACATCCTCCCATAACTAACAGAATAATTATATATATATGCATGAACATTATGAACAAAAAAATAAAGGTAACAATACTGAGTTTTTCCCTTTTATGCGCTGAATACTGTTTCTGTAAAGTTTCTGGGAGTGACAGCTGTACCTGTGTGCCTCTTGGCAGCAGCAGAGAAGTTCAATTCACTCAAGTTCCTCGATAGTCTTTTAGCAGCTCCTTAACACAGGTGTGTGTGTGTGTGTGTGTGAGTGTGAGTGTGTGTGTGTGTGAGTGTGTGCTCCCTGTCAGACGTGTGTGGGGCTGTCTGAGTGCAGGTCAGTCTTGGCCATGTGCAGGGCCACGGCGGGAGGTTTGTAGTGGCAGTGCGTGCTGCTGCAGCTGACGCCGCCGCACGGCTTCCTCCCACTAGTCCTGTCGGCCAGCTTCCTGCTGCACAGGCCCTGCCAGGTCTGCAGCGTCTTGGAGCTCCACACCCACACGCCGCTGGTGATGCCCACCACCAGCGACATGAAGATCTTCAGCATGAACACGGCCACCGTGGGCACGGACGTGGGCAGCGAGCAGTCGCCGGCGGCGCCCCTGAACGCGCCGCACCTCGTCTGCAGGCCCCTSAGCCTCCAGTGGTCCATGTTGAGCCTCTCGTAGAAGTAGCAGACGATGACGCAGGTGGCCGGCACCGTGTAGAGGATGGAGTAGATGCCGATCTTCACCATGAGCTTCTCCAGCTTCTCCGTGTTGGTGCCCTCCGTCTTCATCACCTTGCGGATGTGGAAGAGAGCCACGAAGCCCGTGAGGATGAAGGACGTGCCAACGATCAGGTAGCAGGACAGAGGGATGAGGACGAATCCGGTCAGAGCGCCCGCGTCCATGCTGCCCACGTAGCACAGCCCCGTCAGCTCGTCTCCTGCCACCTTCCTCATCGTGAGGATGATGATAGTCTTCAGGGCAGGGATGCCCCACGCAGCCATGTGGAAGTAGTTGCTGTGGGCCTCAATCGCCTCGTGACCCCACTTCTTCCCCGCGGCTAGGAACCAGGTGAGGGTCAGGATGACCCACCAGATAGAGGAGGCCATGCCAAAGTAGTAGAGGATGAGGAAGACTATGGTGCACCCAGTGGACTCCAGTCCCTCCTGGATGATGTACAGCTCACCTTGTTCATGGTCGCAGGCGATATTCTCCGGCCCGGCCACCGAGCGGATGATGAAGGCCACGGAGTAGACGTTGTAGCACATGGAGAGGAAGATGATGGGCCGCTCCGGGTACTGGAAGCGGTGAGGCTCCAGGAGGAAGGTCAAGACCGTGAACGCCGTGGAGACGAAGCACAGGATGGACCACACCGTCACCCAGATGAAGGCGAAGTCCTTGTCCTGCCTGGACCAGTAGACGTCCACTGCAGGGGAGCAGCGCGGGGCGCAGGACTGGCTCTTCTCCACGTACTGGAAYTTGTCCGGGTTCTCGCAGGTGCCCAGGGGGCCCGGCGGGCGGCCGCCAGGGGCGCCCGGCTGCCGGGGCCGAGGGGGCACCGGAAGCATGCCCTCGCCCTTCTTCCCCTCCACCTTGGTTTCGTTCTCGGGCGCCTCCATGCAAAGGGCGTTGGGGTCGTTCCTGGTGGGCAACTTGGAGCAGTTCAGCGAGTCGGGCCAGGTGTAGCCGAAGGACTCCATGATGGGGGCACACCTCTCCCTGGCTTGCTCGCACATGGGTCTGCAGGCCGGGATGGAGGTGGACACTTTGTCTGTGCACATGGGGGCGTAGAGGGAGCAGAGGAAGAAGCGCAGGTGGACGTCACAGCCGTAGGACACCAGAGGAGCAAACTCCAGCAGCTTGATGGTAGCCTCCTGCTGGTCGTCGTGGTCCATGAAGTTGGGCATCCGGGTGAGGTTGTAGCCGATCCCCTGGCACATGGGGATGGTGATGGGCTCACACTTGGCCGGTCTGCCTCGGTCCAGGTCGTAGGAGCCGATCTCAAAGCTGGAGCCACAAACTACCAGGAGAGCCAGCACAAACACCACCACATGCAGCGGAAACCCCTCCATCCTCACCATCGTTTCACCCCAAAAACAACCCTCTGTCTTTGAAAAGCGGTCATGGAAAAGTAAAAAAATAAATAAACAAATAAACAACAAAGGGGTCCGCTATTTCTCCATTCTGACACGGAGGAACCGTCCTCAGAAGAGCGCGACACAAACAGCTGCACACATGAAGCAGGATATTAAAAGAAGAAGAAGAAGAAGAAGAAGAGGCTTGAGTTGAAAATCATTAATCCAAACAGCGAGTCGAAACGCGGCTCCGTTCTTAAAACGTGACGGTGGGAAAACTTCAAAAACAGCCCAATAAAAAGAGCAAAAGCTCCGCGGTGAGAGCGCAACTCCCGGCGGGCAGGAAGCGGGCGGACAGGCGGCTCGGGTTTGAGCGGCTCCGGTCGGCTCCGGAGTCCTCCGCTTTCAGAGTCCAAACTGAAGTTTGTGAGCTGCTCAGACAGACTTCACCCCGGCAGAGACCGAGGAGGAGGAGGAGGAGATCCTGACGCTCGCATTTCAACCCCAACACCACACAAGGAAAATTATCAGACACAAGATGATCAAACACATCTGAGCTTTCAGACCAGAACCTGAACAAAGCCTGAGCTAATATCAGTGAATTTATTCAAGATGTTAGAATTAGAGATAAAAAAAAAATAAAAGCTCTATTTACGTTTTATGAATGAAAATACGAAAAGCCCAGTACTCATAGGATCAACAGGGGCACAATAAACAAAAGGAGGGGCCATGGGCTGAAATGTAGAGTGGGTCCCCGCTCAGCATCTTTAAAAACAAAATATTATTTAAAGTGAGTTTGTATTWGTTTGTTTTGGTTTATTTCCGGTACCAGAATTTTTTTACAATTACTCCTACAAAATTCCCTGATACTGATATTGAGAATACTAGTTTCAATTTTCCATTGAATAAATCACATTTACAATTCAAGTGAAACATTTGTCATTTACACGTTCAAGAAATTTACACAAGTTAAAAGAAAATTTTATTTGTATTTTTATTTATTTGAAAATGTTGCAACAGTATATATCCTGCTGTTTATTTGATTTGATGCAGCCAGAGGGGCTGTAGGCCTATAAGGAAGGAGAGCCACCTTATTCTAAATTAAGTAAATTTGTTTTTAAAGTAACTGTGTAATGTTTATGTTCTAATACATTCTGTATCAGTACTATGTATTAGCTGTGTTATAATAAAAAAAACTATCTTGTAAAAATCAAAATATCCATCTTGTATATTCATACAAGTATTCATAATATTCATACAAACTAACCCCTTCAGATGTTCACCTGTACTGACCTCCAGCAATCCGTAAATTTCATTTAAAAGATCTGTAGTACTCATGCACAATACAAAGGAGTGGGGGTAACAGTGTTTGCAACAGCGAGCGGAGGCACAGGGTGGGAGTGGTGTTGGTGGTTGGCGGCGCCTGCAGGGGAGCAGGTACAACCCATTGGGAGGAGGAGAAAGGTACAAACTTTGCATTTCCTTACAGACTGACTCTGAGATGTGAAAAAAAATCTTGAATTGGAAAAATCCATGTAATTTACGGACAATCCGTACAATTATAATAATGGAAAAAATGGGAAAATGGAGAGTGAGACACTATGCATTTTTCTGAAAATGTATTTTATGAAAACAAAACAAAACGAAAAAAGCACGTTTTGGGGTTTGTTCTTGGTTCTGGTACAGTAACATAACATGGGTTCAGATGCTTTTAATTTAAAACCGCTATTAAAACCATAACAACTTATTACAAGATGGTTATCTTGTTTTTGCGACACAGCTTCTTGTTATAACAAGATACTAATCAACAATAATTTTATATCATGTGACAGCTCTATGCATTGGTACTTAAACATTTCAAGCCAAAGTATTTTTCAAATGTATTGGTCAATTTTCAGTTTTTCTTCAGAGACCACTTTATTCACTACACAAGTATAAGCACCAAAGATGAAGTGGACCTCAGAGCAGAACCCACATGTTGAAGTGAGARCGTGTTTTAAGGACAACCCCTTCCATTTAAACAAACAAGACACAGTTAGTAATACAAAATAGACATAAAAAGGCATTTTCACATTGTTGCTGAATGYTTAAGAGTTAATTTTTCTAATATAATCTGTTTAGCTGTGTTAAATCATGTAATACTTTCACCTTCGCCCATCTGATACAGTAAATATACAACCTATAGTCAAAGAAACTTCTGTACATTAAAAAAATGTAACTATCACTTTAAAGAACCAGGCGTTAATGTTTAGTGTCTATCCATGTTTTGGTTGAAATCAACTCTGACATCAACAGAAAAGAAATAACAGAGGGTTGTATTTATTAGGTCATCATGTAACTGCCCTGTATGCATGGCTGTTTGTGTTTGTGTTAATTTGTTTGTCTTTTAGCAGAATAATTCATGAACCACTGGATGTATTTTAATATGGATGTCATTCTACAACTGACAAACATCGGTAGTCAGCGGTATTCAAGATGGCTGCTTGAGCAGGTCAACTTTAGCAAACTCTAAAATGGCTAAAATTCAGATAATTTTATAGATAATATTGCATTAAAATTTGGCATAGTAGTAGCCGAACAGATACTGAGAGCACTAACAAATTTAAATATTTAAAATTGTTATTCAAAGCAGCATGTTTCCTTTTCCAAATAGGCTAGTCAMTGATTTTCTGATTAATATTTTAGCAGGTAGGCAGTCCTTTATTTAAAAGTTACATCAAATTTATGGCAATTATATGTTAGGGTTGTGCTTCGATAATAGCTRTCACTTCAATAAAGTGCAAAATATAAAAGTGAAAAGAAAAGTGATCTAAAGAAGAAAAACCTAAACAAAGTGGGAGTAACGTGATATTTTCTGTCCTGCATGTGGGTGGCAGACTCAGGAGCAATGCATACAGCATCAAAACCATTAAATCCATGTAATAACATACACTAAATGTTGCAGAAATGTTTATTACCTTTCATTAGGTAATAATGAATAAAACTAAAAAGGTGGAGGCACTAACGAAGCTGTTTGGATCGTTTACATGTAGAGAAACTCGCCACTTCTGCTCCGAGTCAGAGTCAGAGTYGTTTATTTTTCTCCTCTGTGGTGGAGTCTTCTGGTAAAACGATAGCCCCGGCGGCACCCGGCTGTTGCTGACTCCAAATTACTCCACCACTGTTTCTGCTAATGTTTTTAAGAAGCACCATGTGAAACTTTCTCGAGCCCCGGTTCAGCTAAAAACAGAGCTCTTCCTGCAGCTGGTAGAAACCTCACCGCCTCCGGTTGCCAGAGATGAGGACGGTGACTGGAAACAACGTGAAACTCACGTGCAAAAGAGTGATGAGAGGACAGAACGGTGCTCAGGAAACTGGCAGAACTTGCAACAAAATGAGCTGAAAGAGCGACCGTGCGGTRCAGACTATTGTTTCCATCTAGTGGCTGAATGGCAGGAGTCTGTAGCTTCCCAGCTGTCGCACAGAGCATTTGATCTTTTCTCAAACAGGGCTGGAACTCAAGGATTTTGGCCTCTCGCCCTGCAGGACTGAATTGCTTGTCAACTGCATGCTGTCTCTATTAGCCAYTGTGGTAAAAGTCTGTCTGCTGAACGTGGTTGTGCACCTGCTTGGCCTGAGAACGGCTTATTTAACCCAACGTTTAGAGCTAAACTATGAAACCAAATGTTTACTGAAAGTGCAAACTATAAAAGAATGTTCTGTCTGGAACGTAGCACTCATTCTCCTTTTCTCTTAACAAGCTAAATTAACAGCTTCATCAGCTTCCAAGTTTAAATTAAGCCTGATTGAGTGGTGGGGGCTGGGAGGGGACAGCCTGAGATGATATCTTATTGTACTTCAGCTCTAAAGCTCTTGGTGAATCAAACAAAAATGCTTTGACTGAGGTTCCATTAAGGACCCAGCAGCCTCTCAGCTTTAACGTTTTTTAGGTTAACACTTCAAAGAGGGGGGGGTCATTGGAGAGGGCCAGCTGGCAAAGCCTAAATGTGCCCTCAGAAGGCCTCAGATTATTATCAGAGGTATCTTTCTCCAAGGTAAGCAACACATCTCAGGATGCATTAGCATCCAAGTCACACAGCTCCTTTAGGTGGGAGTGCTGGTGGATCAGCGTCTGAGGCGGTCTGACCTCTGAACAGACTGTTGAATCAGGCAGAAGAGGAACTTAATTTGGTGAACATGTTAACTTTTTGCAGGAGTTCAACCAGCCTTACCTGTCTCACCTGTTTGCAGTTTTCCTCACTGCAGGAACTACGGTAAATTTGATACAAATTCAACGGCACAAAGGTGACATTTTGTGCTTTGTCCATCACTGCATCCTCCTATTAAAAATAGTAATGTAATTGGTCTAAAGGCGTGCCGTGTACCTTCTCTCCATGTGGGGAGGGTTAGATTGCCCTCATCCTTGGTGCRTCTGCCTGGAGACTGAGGGAGCTGACTGCTTAACAAGTGCATGTTAGATAAACGTCAAATAGAAAGTTCTTTGTAAAATAAAAAGATACACACCTCTTTATACACTTATATCTCGGGAAGAAWTTACTTCTAGTTTTGTCAGCATTTGCAGGTGTTGCAGTTGCGCTTTCACCTTTCTTTGATAGAGAACATAAAATATACACAATACATGTGTTGTAAGACATCATAAAGAACATGCAGAGAACAAACAGCACACAATATGAACTTTGGGCTGGTTTTGTTACTGAGTTTAGACCAAACAGATTCATCATCTTCATCAGAAACTCTGCTTCATTTCGCAATAAAGCAATAGTCTGTAACAAACATCCAGACATCTCATCTCAGATGAACTAAAAAAACAGTTGAGTAGATCCTCTGGATGGGTTGAAACATTTATTCTCTTCTTCAAGAGACTTCTTCAGTCTGAGGAGTTACAGGAGCTCAGTCTTAYAATTAAAATGTTTCAATGAAGGAGAACCTGTCCACACCTGACTCAGCTTTTTTTCTTCTTCGATTATTGACATGCATCAGGTCAAAGTTATATTTGATCAATAAATAAATGATAAATTGCTACTTTCTTCTGTTGTGTGTGAATGGGGTGCAGCTTTTCATTGGTAGAGGAAGTGATATTGTGTGTGTGTGTGTGTGTGTGTGTGTGTGTGTGT
>NW_013952586.1:535500-541334 GCF_001266775.1 Austrofundulus limnaeus | reverse complement strand
TGGGTTTATGTGTTTTTTTTTTTTTGTGGAAAAGCTATAAACAATAACTATCTTACCTGTTGTTGAAAACGTTTTGAACAAACTGAGATTGAAAAAAAGAGTTTAATTCTGATGAACTGATGAGCAGATCCAAGACTAAAGTAAATTATTGCTGTCCTAACACACACAGACCTTCAAATATTTTACGAGGACATTTTATGCAACCTTACATAGCAGTCAGTTTTGTACAACACGGTTATTTACATAAAAATTTGTGATTATTTGTAAAAAAAAAGAGGCAGCAGCAGTTAAAGTAAGAAAGTAATATTTATTTGCACAGCACTTTTCCCAGATAGACATCACAAAGTGCTTCACAAGGAGCAAAATTGAAATAAATACAAACATACAATATAATCATAAAAAGCACACAATAAAACAAGCTAATATGATGAAAAAAATCAAGTAACACATTTAGCTATAAGCTTATCTGAATATCAGTGTAGCTAGGAGCATTTCTGGCAGGAATATTTTAATACTTGTGCAAGAATAAGTAGATAATGGAAGCTTGGCAGGAGTGTAATGGCTTATATGTTTTAAACATTATTTTTCCAAACSGRGATCATTCAAAGAGCAACAGTATCTACTACAGGTAAGGTAATACTTGTTTGTAATCTTTCCAAAGAATCCCACTTAAACAAACTGATGTATCCACTGAATCTGTTTTTTTACACAACCTGCTAACTTGAGTTCTAACAAAGTAAAATCATTGAGTGCCAGCAACACAAACTGTACTTACATGGTCAATTTGCAAGTTAACAACCACGCAACGTGTTTGGCTTGCTGTTTGGCGACATTCACAAAAAAATAAATGGCATTGTGCCTCCTATTAGTTCAGGAGCCACAAGGTCTGACCGCAGCACTGCTGCGTGTCCCAGCCWCCACAATAGGATACCATTGTGTATTTTTGGGCATGTTTTCATTTAAACTAATTGTGTTATTTCTTCATGACCTGAAAAGAGAACAGCGGACGGAGYGGAGCGATTTGTGCAACTGAGCATTTCAGCTATTTTCAGCCCTGCGTGTGATTTGTTTTGAGAGGGTCAGTGTTATTTGCTTTGCAGTTGGGTCAAGGGAATATATATTATTTATTCCTCCCCTCACTCCTGCCTTTGTCAGGTTTCTGTGTTTTTCTGTAATAAGTAGCCTCCACAAACAACCCCCCCGGCTTTTATTTCTCGCATTTATCAGGCGATCCGGTGGAGTGTGGGTCTTGTAATTACTACCTCTCACTTATTGGTTATCATATATCAGGTACAAAGCTATAAACATCTCCTGGAACAATGGAGGAGCCGTGCCAAAGCCTGCCATGACATCGCTATCCCAGAGTCTCGGCCTGTTTGAGGTTGTTATAAGTGTAATAAGAGACACCTCRCACATAAAGCGGTACATCTGGACCAGCGTACAGCTTTTGTCAGGGAGTATAAAGGCAAATTGTTGAGGCTTGGATCTTGTTATTAGCCCCCTTTGTTAACGCCGCAGTTGCAATGTGAGCAGAATTAGTCGACACAAAGCGGCGAGTGGACATTAACATCGACCGGGGTTGTAGTTTTCTTGCTTTCTGTTTCCAGCTGCAGTCATGTAAGTCTGCTCGGCGCTCGCTTCTTTCCACAGCCGCAGTTTGAAACAGTTATTAGCTGCAACGAGAGGACGGCGCGCACCAAGAGGTCTCAGTTTCACTCTTGTGCAGTTTTATGTAGCGGCTGTTGGGTGACTTCGGCCCCGATTCACCTCTTCAGTCCATATGCGTTCCTCATCCCTCGCTGTTTCGGGGAACGAGATGATGTCCTTTACAGCCGGGAGCAGGTAGAACAGATGACGCTGCTGCCGTTTCCTCAAGACGTCAGCGTTTACTAGAATATGAAACGAGAGGATGATTGAGCTGTTTCATAACCACTGAGTTTCAAGATCATCCAAGTTCTTCTTAACTAGGGAGAAGAAAAAGTATTAAATAATAACTGACTGAGTCAAAGTTATTTTGTGTTTACAACGTTTGGTTAGCTTTAGCCACCATCTTGAACTGGGTGGTCGCCAAAGGGGAATCAGATGTACGTCTGAATGTTACATTCAGGGAGTTTCATTAAAAGTAGTCCAATGGTTCATGAGATATCGCTGTAAAAAAAGGACAGCATGATGCCCTTTAAGTGTATTTTAGGACAAAATCAAAACTCATCTTCATCAGGTCCTGATGTCTTTAGTTAAACCCACGAATGAACAACATTTAGAATATCACGCAGTGTCATTACTTATTCATCAAAGAATGCAAAATGCAGAAGCAGAACATGAAAAAAATGAGATACAAATTTTGACTTTATAGCTTGAAAAACAAACATATGGCACTGTGTAAAATGAATCCCTTAGTTTTTAATACTTGTTTACAAAAATCCAGACTTTCTAGTATTCTTTAAAGCGATGTTGACCAGTAATGCTTTAGGTTTTCTGAAGCTCTTCAAAGTTTTTATAAAAAACTCATTTTCAGTCCAGCACCTGACCATTATCAGAAAACTGTTGTTGACGTATGCATCATTCAGACATGAAGAAGCTCCTGTTTAGGCATAAACCAGTGTTTTATTGATATACCAAAAAGATAGCACTCTATGACAGCAGCAGCCTGTCATAAAGTCACATTTTGTTCCCATTTCTTAGTTGAATCTGTGAAAAATATCCACAATGACACAGTTCAACTCATAAAAAGAAGGTGATGTGCATTTAGGTGAAAACATGATGATCAACAGAAGGGTCTCACAGGTCCTGTGTCAGGTCTTTGTGGAATTATTCAGTTTCTTAAAGACATGACTTTCAGATGCTGTTCATTTATTTTTTAGGTCTAACATTTCTTCTTTTGTCCTCCAGTTTCTGCATTTTTCCAGCACACTCTGCATTACACGCTGTCATCGTCGTATAACTCGTATACAGAAACTGGACTGAAAGTGAGTGGAAAAGCAGCAAATAGTTCAAAGAAGCGTCTTGAAAGACCTTCAGAAAGCCTGAAGGCCTATTGATCAGGACCACTTTAAAAGATCACAAGRAAGTCTGGCTGCTTGGAAGCAAATATAAAGAACAGAGTACTGACTTAAAACTTTTTTTTTGCACAGGGTTGTCACAGGGTTTTGGTTCCTGTGGTTCTGTAGAAACACAAGCGCTTCACCTTTACTTTGAAAAACAACTTATTGGATTCACTCAACTGGTTAAAGCAGGCACAGAAAATGAGCGAAAAAACATGACTTCTTTAATATCAGGACTGTATGATACATGACAGCTATAATAATGGCCATAACTTCATCTGCGGCAAAGGATAAAACAGCAAAAATGATTTTATTTGACCTTGTAAAGTAAAGTCACCMTTATGAAGGAGGTGGTGAAGGGGGAACCTAAATTTGGCACAAAAACAAAGGCATCTGTGTAATAAATCAGATTAAAAGCGAGTGACGTGTAAACCAGGGGTGGAGTTAAAGGCGTGCTCGGGGTGGCCACCCCAGGTACCAGACGGGTTGGTGGTTAAATATTCAAATTGGCTTGAACTTTCTTTAATTTGCAAAGACACAAATACTCTATTTGTATGTGCCCCTCTGAAAAAGCCTTGGTCAGCCCTTGCATCCTCCAGTGCAAACAAAAGTTACTCTGACATGTTTCATTTTGAATCATTTTCTCTGTTTTTGCAATACTTTCAGCTGTCTCTCATAACTTCTATCGACTTGAAAATAAAATAAGTCTACATTTTTATAAGGATCTTGCCATGAAACTGGATTTATGTTTGGAAAAATAGTAAATTATTAAGAATTTGGTTAAAACTAGCAGGTAAACAGTTGCAGCCGAACTCCCTCTGAACTCTTGTAGACGGTGACCTGAGTACAACCTCTGACTGAGGTTATGGAGCTGAATCAGCAGCAGGACAAGAAAAAACTAATAACAATAAAAAATACAATTTATGTACAACATAAATACAAAAAGAATAAGTTTGCTATTTAAAATGAATATTTTTAAACACTTTTTTTGCGCGTGCAGCTGCAGGATGTTTATCCATACTTGAGAGATCTCTCTGGTTTAGCTAGACTCACACTTTCTCGTCTGAGTCTGAACTACAAGCACGAAACATGGACCGAGGATTTGCTGAAATAAACTGTGCTCATGCGAGCTGGATTTGTGTAGATGTTATCGGTCTGCTGAACGTTTTTCCACGAGCTGATGAAAATAAGTTCAGTTTTCCAACCTTGGGCTGCGTCAGAAACGTTAAATAAGCCGATGGCATGTTGATGCAGGGCTTCGGGCTTGTTTGTGTTTTTTGCTCGAGGACGCTCATCCCGAAGGGCAGCTCTTTTCTTCGTGTTCGGAAAAGCTGCGGCCACACTCGTCCTCGCTCAGTTAAGGTCCTCTGGGAGCTCTGCGGTGCAAAGTGCTTAGGCCACATTTAAAAGGGAAAGTGGGGTTAGAGGAGTTAGAAACATCTCATGATGATTTTTTTCTCTCTCCTGTAGGTGAGCCTAAACAATGACACTGCAACATTTAAACGGGTACAGTTTCTGTGGGTGGTCAACACGGGGGAACAATGCCTGTTTGCCAGGGTTGTATAATTTGAGAGGTCGTTCTAATCCACTTTCCCAGAATACCAATACCCCAAAAGCATCCTGCGTTGGTTAGGAGCTGGAATCGATTGAGTTTCACTGCGGGTCGGAGAGCAGCGAGGGGCCGACTGCAGGCTGGCAGCCAGCCCGCCATGGAAAGACTAAAAATGGAGCGCTGGGTGTCGGAGTGAGCGAGGGTGAAGGAGCGAGGAGCATATCTGCCTGGAAATAACACTCACAGTTGGTGTTTATTTTGTCAAGGCCTGTCAATCATCCTTAGAAACACACAGGGCTGACGAGGCAGTCACTGTGGATTTACCTGGATTTGTTTTGCTGATGGAGAAAAGGAGGAATTAAGTGGTTGAAAACAGATATGTTGAGGAAAGTGTGAGAGATTAAAAGCTATATTATAAGTTTAATTTATTATTTGAAACTTCAACAGGTGTGCAATATGYATACCTTTAAGGAGTTTTGGTTTTACWTACTTATTGCTCTTTTATTCACCCWATCATTTGCATCCTCCTCATGTTCAAGGTTTCTTCATTAGGTGGGTGGGACGTTATGACAGACYCCTGGCAGGAGGCATTGGGGGACAGCAGGAAGGTGACCTGATGCCTGATTAAAAAAMACTTTAAGAAGGAAACTGATGCTTCCAAATAATCCGATGTGAGTCAGTGCAGCCTTTGTGTACTTTGAGGAGAATACACAGGAGATGGCAARGACAACAAAAATACAAAAGCAAGCTAAATTCAAATGAAACCTTTTCAGATGAGACTAGGTTTGATTCTGCCTGATTCTTTACAACTACAGTGTGAGGATAAAAAACATTTTTTACAGATCCAGTTCAGTTAAAAATTTATATTTTGAAATAACTTTAAAGTTTAAGAAGAACAAAAACATTTTTTTTATTTTCATCTGCAATGAAAGATGAGCTGCATGTGTCATCATTTGTTTTCAAAGTTGAATTTTCTGTAAATATCTAAGCTAAAACCAGTTTAAATTTTGTCCTAAAGTGAAAGTTTAGTAGATGTTTAAGTTTCATCTGTCTAAATACAGCGGGTAAAATAATTATTGAACACGTCACCATTTTTCTCAGTAAATATATTACTAGAGGTGCTAATGACATGAAATTTTCACCAGATGTTGGTAACAACCCAAGTGATACATACATACAAAGAACTAAACCATAAATGCCCAGAAAAGAAGTTACTTGTAATAATGTGGAATGGCACAGGG
>NW_013952586.1:533960-535490 GCF_001266775.1 Austrofundulus limnaeus | reverse complement strand
CCCTGTGCCATTCCACATTATTACAAGTAACTTCTTTTCTGGGCATTTATGGTTTAGTTCTTTGTATGTATGGATCACTTGAGTTGTTACCGACATCTGGTGAAAATTTCATGTCATTAGCACCTCTAGTAATATATTTACTGAGAAAAATGGTGACGTGTTCAATTCTTTACTATTTTACCCGCTGTATATGTTTAGACATGTATTGCCCAGAATCAGAGTGGGAAAACTGCAATTCTATATGTAATATATTCTTCAATGTCTTGTCTTTTTTTGTCCAAAACTGTAAGTTTTGGGGCTATGATGCATTTTTCCTCCACTTTTCACCACAGGAACCCAGCTGTGGTGGACATCTTTGTTTGATGTTTTCACATTTTCTATTATTTGTAAGAATCTTTGTATTGTAAAATATGTGGGCATAGTTCAGGTTGAAAAACTCTACGTTWTTTGTGAACCAGATTGGAAAACTCTCATGTTCCAGCCCCTCCCTCTGACAGACCCTCACATTTCTCCATCCTCTCCTTCTCGGTGCCGTCGGAAAACTAATAAAAATCTGAGGGAGGGCAGATCGCTCACTCTTCTTTTGAAAAAAGCAAACCATAAGGGAGAGGATTATTCCTGACAGCTGTGCGGTTCTGAGGTCATATCTAAGGAGCCGCCACTCTCACACTGGCCTTTAAGTCAATCACATGTCAGGGCTGTGAATAGCTGACCAATAAGCTCAATTAACACCAAAATACTCTGAATCCGTGCCCTTCTGCCGCCCGTCACCACCTCCTGGGGGAGGCCTCTCAGATCTCAGGACATGAGAAGACACCGGCGGCTCCAGAAGCTCCATCCAAACGGCCACATACAGCCCTCCATCAAACCATAGTCACATAACTTCAGCCTGCTCTCACACACAAACAGCTTGGTGCCTATTTATACAACCCATCCTGGCAGCACACATGGGAAAACAAGACCTCAGCACTATCAGTGTATCCAGTGTTGTCTGCCGTCTCACTGTTCTCCCCCCGACCGATGGTGGGCAGGACAGAGACATGAGATAGCTGCTCAGGATAGCTGAAAGATGGCTGCTGTAGATAGCTGGAAATACCAAAACAACTTGATTATGCATTTAGCCAGAGRAAGCAGTTGCTGATATTCYGCACGCTAAATTCCCCACTAGCATACCTTAGCATTTAACCTTGTGTTGGGTCATGTTATCTAATCATTATCAACAAAACAACAACTCTGCCTGCAGTGCTTCACTGTGCAACAAAACGATATTTGAATTTGTGCTTAAATTAGAGCAAGATTCAGTGGATGCCTCAGTTAAAAACAGACCCGACTTAACTGAACAGCTTGACAAATTCAGACAATGGATCAGGAGCAGTCAGAGTAACAACTCCATCCATCCATCCATCCATCCATACATCCATCAATCCATCCATCCATCCTTACATCCATTCATTCATCAGTCCATCCATCATCCATTCATCCATCCATCCATCCTTACATCCATTCATTCATCAGTCCATCCATCATCCA